>NW_006438088.1:9639625-9686415 GCF_000325575.1 Pteropus alecto
TGGACTTCTTGCTCCATGTTGCAAAACTATCAAAAAAAAAAAAAAAAAAAAAAAAAAAAAAAAAAAATTGTTGCAGAAACCTAGGGAAGAGATTCCAAAAGGTACAGTGAGGCCAGGAACCTAGGAAAACATTAGCATGCTGGGTATTTTAACAGGCGTTCTGAAGCCTTACTTCATGGGTTCGAAAGAGACAGTTTCAGGAATCTGTTTTTCTCTGCTGCTTGCATGACGCTTATTTTTCTCTCTTTGCCCCTCTACTGCTCAACACACATCCAGACATCTAGGGAAGAGATTCCAAAAGGTACAGTGAGGCCAGGAACCTAGGAAAACATTAGCATGCTGGGTATTTTAACAGGCGTTCTGAAGCCTTACTTCATGGGTTCGAAAGAGACAGTTTCAGGAATCTGTTTTTCTCTGCTGCTTGCATGACGCTTATTTTTCTCTCTTTGCCCCTCTACTGCTCAACACACATCCAGACATCTGATAGTCATTCTCTCCCAGAATTAGTTTTATGCAACTAATTGTGTTATTCCCCAATACCCAGTATTTCAATAAAAATGTATATTTCATGTCTTATACACAAAGACATGTACTATTAAAGCTTCTGAGGACACAGACCTTTGTCCCGTAGCAGAAGAATAATATTCTGAAACTCTTCATAGTGCTTTTCTGATTTATTGGCTTTTCATCTATTTGTTTTTATTTTGTGCCTAAGAAAATTCAGAGCATTTTCTTTTGTAATTTCGAGTTACAGTGCTTAGCTAAAACAGGAGTATTTGTTTCTTTTATAACCCACTCATAGTTTAAGCTCTAAAAGTCTGGAAAGCAGACGCTTGATATATATGACTTTCTTTTCTGCCTAGGCAGTGGCTTGAGTAAAAGGATTGAATTGTGGGCATGCTATGGGATATTGTTAACGTTTTAGAAGCAGGATATATTCATTTCCCCGCTTCCTGACTAGTCTTCCAATTGTTGTTCCATGAAGGAGAACTTGAGAAAGGAACAATTTCATGTTCTTGATTTTTAAATCAAACCTCAACCTCTAGAAGATCTTCTCATACTTTAAATGAAAGTCAGGTTCAGTGTCTGCTTCATTTCCTTACACACAAGAAGCACCTCAGAGTGAAATGTTCATAAATAATTAAGTCTGTCTGTAAGGGCACTTGCCACGCCTCATCTGTTTGCTATGTGACAGTAACTTGGCTCGTGTGCAATTCATGGAAGGTGACCTAGGGCAAAGGGTTGGTGTGCCAGCATGTAAAAGCCACTGAGGAGGGTGTCCAACCCCCTAGGGATAATGGCATACCCTCTAGAGAAAGAGTCCCTGGGCTGGAGTCCCAAACACAGAACAGACCAGCTGCGTGACCTCTGAAAGTCTTACCTGTTTCCTCACCTGTAAAATAGAGACAATAGCACCTTCTTCAGTGGGTTGTTGTGAACTAATGACCATTTGTCCCCTGGCACATACTAGTGAATAAATGTTCTCATTATCTTACTTCCGAGGGTCAAGAGAAGTGCTGTGTTGTTCTCCATAATGCCAATATGACTAAGAACTGATAATCTGGACTCTGTGGGACCCCTAGAAGAGTGATAGAGTTTTCCACACATTTTGTCCAAGTTTTTAGTGCTCCACATTTTTCTTTCTGTATGGTTTTTCTCTTAGAGGGTTCTCCTATTTCCTTAGATTCAGCTCTATCAAATAACTCTTTTATGTGCCACATATTTCCACCTCTCTTTCGGTATTTCCACTTTGGATGACCCACTCCCCTAAAATCCCAACCTTTCTAAATGTGAATATTTTACTCTACCACCCTAAATCAAACCTCAGCTTCTCTAAGTTCTCATATTTTAACTGGAAGTTATGTTTTGTTTGATTCAATACCTAACATCTGACATGTGCCCCAGGGTCCAGTATGTTCATAAACAATTAAAGCTAGTTCTGCTTTCTGAATTATTTTTGTTAATGATGCCACTCTTTTTTAGGAAGCCCTGTTTAAGACTGTGAAGTTGCCTTTAACTCCTTCCTCTCTCAATAAGTGTAACCAGTGGGCAGGTCTCAATTCTTTTTGACATCAAGTTCATGCGTCTGTCACTACTGCTGTAGATCTGGTCATGCTTTGTAGCTTCCTGCCTCATTTCCTCAAATCTTGTTTCTTTCTTGTTCAGTCCATCTGTTTTCTGCCCATAGTGTCAGAATGCACAGCCTTGATTATGTTTCCTGCTTGAATCCTTCCATGATTCCCACTGTTCAGCATATATAGCTTAAAATCCTTAGCTTTGCATTCACTTCCCTTCCCTGAGCCCCAAGCTCTAGTCAAACTTGCTTATTATTCAGGGGTGCCCAGTCCAATATCCCCTTTCTTCTTCGCAGCTGTCATTTTGTTTGCAGTGATGTACCCTCACTTGGCATCATTAGGAACTGGCAGAAGGTCATGAAGAGTGAGTGGAAAATAGCATGGGCTGAGGTACAAGAGAGGGGCAAGGCCTGGATAGTCAGGGCCTTGTAGACAGTAGTGATGTGTTTTATCTTCATCCAGGAGCAAGGGAGGGGGCTTTCAGCAGCCGAGGGAAGTGATCTGATGTCGGATGTTAAAAGATCACTTTGATCCAGATAGAGAATAGATTGGAGAGCAAGAGAGGAAGCAGGGAGACCAGGCAAAAGTCAATTACAGTGGTTCAAGCCAGATATGTTGGTGGCATGGTCTACAGTGCTGGTGAGAAGATGGAGGGAAATGGACAAATACAAGGTGTATTTTGGAGGTAGAATAGACTGGACTTTGATAGGGTATGGGAGGTAAAGAAAATGGAAGTATCAAGGATAAATTCTAGGTCTGTGGTTTTAGTAACTGGGAGACTAATGGAGCCATGATTGAGATAGAGTGTCCCAGAGGGGAGTAGCTTTGTTCTGGCATCAGTTACAGCAGAGCCTGTCACATGGGCAGCCCTTAAATGTTGGCTCTTATTACTTTCGTGTATGTGTTCTGTGTCTCTCTGACTAAATTTTAAGTTCCCTGAAGGCTGAAGGCCATGTTCTAAATATTTACAATATGAAAAATGGCGAGTAAACATTTAATTGATGGAAACTGTGCCATGCTATTTTTTTTTTTTTTGTATCATCTGTAAGTCCTAATTATTTGAAGTACCCAATTAAGGAATTAGAGGAAATTTACATTTTCATAGGTCATAAATAAGAAATGAGGTTTTTCTCTTTCCTCTCACATTCAGTATTATTTAAAATGACTCGCTGAACTAAGACTTGGGATTATGTTAGTGTGGAGTCTGCAGGCTAGCTCAACAGCTCTGGTGCCTCCTCTCCCACAGATGTGCACTGGAAACTACACGTTCGTTCCATACATGGTGACTCCACATAACAAGGTCTACTGCTGTGACAGCAGCTTCATGAAGGGGTTGACAGAGCTCATGCAACCGAACTTTGAGCTGCTTCTTGGACCCATCTGCTTACCTCTCGTAGATCGTTTCATTCAGCTTCTGAAGGTGGCACAAGCAAGTTCCAGGTAAAATTTGATAATGCCATTTGGTGATGAATATGAAATGTTATTCTGCTTTATTGGTGCACCTGATCAGGTGTTTCTTAGACATAGTACACAGCCCAAACCAGGGGAAAAAATGTGTAATATCCTCTTAAGTGGATAAAATAGATGCCACCTCGTCTAAATGTTACATTTTATTCACTTATTCACAGAAAAACTTGAAATCAGAAAAAAAAAACCTGCTGACTGTATTATAGTGATGGGAAAGCTAAAAGTATGTTCAAATTCAGAAACATTATCCAAGTAAATGTCTAGGGACTTTTAGTGTAGGGGCAAGAAGTCTGCAAAATTTGCTAAGAACATTATATTTAAGAGCAATCATTTATGTTATTAAATGATGATACTGAGTCGGAAAGTAAAGATTATATTATGTTCAAATGATAGGCACACCTGATTTACTTAGAACAACTTATACTCAAAACCATAAAATGAAAAATAAAGTTTGGGCATTTTAAGTGGTACATTACAAGTTCTTGGAAAATTCATCTACCATTAATTCTTTCTGAAAGAAAGCAGTGTTAAAAGAAATATCAGACTCACGAATTTCTTAATGCTAGTAATATGAGGTGTTCATTCTATGTATCTTAATGAATTGAAAGCTAATGCTGCAGATGTCATTTATTTCCTTATAAAATTATTGCTTTTCATTTAAATCTTTTCTAATATTAACTCTTTGAAATGTGTGTTTTCTCACCAGCCAGTATTTCCGGGAATCTATACTCAATGATATCCGGAAAGCTCGTAATCTATACACTGGTAAAGAACTGGCAGCTGAATTGGCAAGAATTCGTCAGCGAGTAGATAATACTGAAGTCTTGACAGCAGATATTGTCATAAATCTGTTACTTTCCTACAGGGACATTCAGGTGAGAAGATACTTAAAATCATTTTCATATAGCATATTGAAGGAGTGTTAACATCAAATTTCAGTAAACTTCTAAGTCATTCATGTTAGTACACATAATATTTTTATTGACTCTCCTACGTTTTCTGTCCCACGATTGTATGATGAATGAAATAGACTCCTATGAGTTAATCAGTGATGTGAAAGCCTTGAATGGTAAAGGTCTGACTTTTTCCTCCAAAAGAACAAAAGAAAAATCTGCATGCATAGCTAACTCATAGATAGTTTGTTCTATTCTGTTAGCTTCAGGCACACTTGTCAGTCAATAAGTGAAAGCTTTGTTTTGGCAAATAGCAAAAATTTTTAGAGCTTTATGGACATATCTACATTGAAATTGTGTTGCTTGAAATTAATAGTTCAAGATCTAACTAGCTAGAAGCAAGAAATGTGCAATGAATTATAAAAATAAAAAATTTTTAAATTACAGTTGATATACAATATTATATTGGTTTCAGCTGTATATTATAGTGATTAGGCATTATATAACCTACAAAGTGATTCTCCACACAGTGGAGAAGAGCACAGTGTCATTAACTATATTCCCTATGCTGTACTTTACATCCCTGTAAAAATAACTTTTAAGACATAATGTAAAACACACGAACATACTATATTATTCTTATCGACATGTCTTAAAATTGTAAAAATATGGTGAATAGTATGAAACTTTCTTTGAGTTAGGAATTTGCTATTAGATTTTTATAGTAAAAAGTGACTTCTGGTTTCTTATTCCTAGCCTTTAGGCATGAGTAAAGCTCCATGTGAACAACAGAGACTCATACACGTGGAGAGGTGTTGCACTTAAGATCTCATGACTAGAGTAGCTTACTCATATTGAAACAAATCATTTTGTTGCTTACAAGAGAAGTTCAATCAATTGCTCCATATCTTTTGTACTTTGAAAGTGATTTCCCTTGAAACAATTGATAGGACACTTGTATACCAGGAATCTGGCTCTATGGAGAAGTAAACCACCCACATTTAGACAATATAGCATTATGTGCTAGGTGTTTTATTGTTTTTCTGGTCAGCTGTGGTAACTTTATATTTCTAATGTTTTTATATAGTCCAAACCCTTTATTTAAAAAAAATAATAAAAGTTTCTTCTTGGTTCTAAATTTTTCAAAGTACTCCTTGGATTCTAGTTGTTTTTTTAATGCCCTACTCAGATTCAGATATATGGTTGTCAAAAAGCATTTCATCTTCAGACCTTTTCTCCTAATGGTTTAATTCTGTGCTCTTCTCCTCTTGCTTGAAAGGATTATGATTCTATTGTGAAGTTGGTAGAGACTTTAGAAAAGCTGCCAACCTTTGATTTGGCCTCCCATCATCATGTGAAGTTTCATTATGCATTTGCACTGAATAGGTAAGAAGAAAAATTTCCCATTTGTAGTGTGCTAACATATTATTTTTTAATCTGCATATTCTTTCTAGGGTGTGTTTTTGCTATAACATTGCAACCACTCCTTACTAGAATATATTAATATTTCTGCTTCAACCATGTAAAATATAGAAAGCATACATTCTAATTTTTTTCTGAATTTTTGTCAGTAAACAGAGGTCCTCACTGTTTATATATTTCAATCCTTAAAATTATTTTTCTTCTCTGTCAAAATTTGTATCTGCTATTTATATATTTTTAGAATTTTTAAATTACATGAATATGATGTTATCTCTGAGCAAATACACTCAACACTATTACTATTCATGTTGAAATTGACTAAAGTAGAATAAGAGTAGTTATATCTAGGTGAACATATTTTAAACAGAGAATATGTTCACTGGGACTGCTTTGAACACAACTAATTATAATCAAAATTCTGTTGGCCATATTTTAGAGCATATGTCCTTGAATCTAGGACCAGGACTAACACTGCTGCTTCCAGTCCTTCATCTATGCCTTCTGTCCATATCATATCATACACTTCAGTGCCACTTTCTACCCAGAGTCACCATGGAGGGCCATCCCTGCTCTGGCCGTGGAGAGGCCTGTAACACTGAATTGTCTAAAGCTTAATTAGTCGTGCTGTCCTCTTCCATGGTGGAGAGTTGAATATATATGTAATTACTATAGCTGAAGAGAATGATACAAAGAAAAATGAAGGGGACATCACATCTGTTGAGCACTTGGCATGTGTCACTTAAGGCTTCATTATTTTACAAGTGGAGAAACTGAAGCCTGGAAAGATTGAGTAACTTTTTTTCATGGCTCATAGTTGGCATGTTGAAAAACTGAGGCTCAAACCCAGATCAATCTGATGCTGACGTCTGTGTTCTTCATCAGTAGGTTCTCCTGCCTCTGTCTACAAAGAAAAAAGTCAGCATGCTATTCAACCAGAGATTGTTTCTTTCCTTCTTTGTCCACACAAACCATAGAATTTGTTAACTTTATCAATAAATGTATCTCCCCATCTATTAAACATCTTTTTCTTTAGATTGAGCAGAATGAGACAAGACCTCCAGAGATTACCTGCTCCAACTAATTTTCAAATAAGTTCTTTTTGAAAGATGGAATGAAATAAGTTCTATTTTGAAATGAAAAATGAAAGTCCATAAGAGGCTCCTATATTTTTCTTAATGTTTCATCTTTACCTTTTCTAAAATAAAATATAATGAATTGATAAGCATATTTGTATGAAGTGTTATTCTAAACTCAAGGTATTTAGGACAAAGTAAAAAAAGGAATTTCATAGAAAGATTTAAAAAGTAGTAGCTGAGAATAGAAATAACTTTTTTATGATGGCTTTATTAAAGTATAATTCATATTTCATGCAATTCACCCATTTATGATGTACAATTCAGTGGTTTTTAATATATTATCAGAATTGTGTGACCATCAACACAATAAATTTTAGAACATTTTCATCACCCCAAAAAGAAACCCTAGCGCATTATCAATCATCTTCCCTCTTCCTCCCCAAGCCCCTCAGACCGAAGCAACTACTAATCAACTTTTGGTCTCTGTAGATTTGTCTGTTCTGAACATTTTAAATAAACAGAGTCATACAGTATGCAGTCTTTTGTGACTGGCTTCTTTCACTTAGCAGAATGTTTTCAAGGTCCAAGAAATAACCGTTAAGAGAATTATTATCTGGTTTTAAGAGTCTATACATACTTGCTATCTTAAAATAAGCTTCATAAAGCTGTTTACTTAGATAATTTGTCACGTGAAGAAATTAGGCAATTCTTGGGTTAAAGTTGGTTTGTTGATATTGTCTATGAATTAGTTTGCTTAGGTTTTTGTCCCTGTTTGGATTAGTTGACTCTGTCCCATTCAAGGCCACCCACTGACTGTATTCCTAATCTCACTCTACCAACTTGAATTTGCATGTAAACTGCAAGGAAATTGGAAGGACTATAGATGAATAAGTACAAATCCATCACCATTATTAGAAAAGCAACTCAGAAGGGATCCTCTTAGACCCAGGAGACATGCAATAGGATGAAAAACAAAAAGGCTTAGGACAGAAGTTTACAGAGGACACTCAAAATCTAATTGTTTTTATCCTGTCAAACTTCACTTATGTGAATCAATATATTAACTCGAGTTTTAAAAAGATAATTGGCCTATTTTGCTACTGTAGTCTATATTGAAACAAAATGTTTCCTTCCCCTACCTTAGGAGAAATCTCCCTGGAGATAGAGCAAAAGCTCTTGATATTATGATTCCACTGGTGGAAAGTGAAGGGCAAGTTGCTTCAGATATGTATTGCCTAGTTGGTCGAATCTACAAAGATATGTTTTTGGATTCTAATTTCACAGACACTGAAAGTAGAGACCATGGAGCTTTTTGGTGAGTATATAGATAAGATACTTAACTTGATAAACCCATGATATAAAAAATTGTTTGCAAATCAGAGCATTCAATCGTTATTATATTTAAATTGTGTGTTATATTTAGATTGTGTATTATTAAATAAATCTTAAAATTTATAGCTTTAGTAAAGTTTCAACAAAATTCATTTAATATGACAGTAAATTGGGGTAAATTGGATGAAAAGATTATTTAATAAAATCATTTTAAATTGATATTTAAAATACAATATGTAATTTAATAAATATAATTTTGTGGAAAATTTATAAAGTTTTATAGAAAGACATGAAAGAAGACCTGAATGAATGGAAAGATATACTGAGTTTGTGGATGAGAAGATTTGATATTTTTAAAGATGCAAATTTTCCTCAGCAGAGCTTTCTGTGTAATTTGACACATTGATTCTAAAATTTATTTGAAAAATAATGGGCCATGACTAAGCAAAGCAATTTGGAGAACAAGGTGAAGGGACTTGCTCTACCGTATAACAAGACACACTGCAAAGATGTAATAATTAAAACAGTTTAGTATGAGTATAGGCATAGACAAATAAAACACTGGCACAGAAAGGAAAGCCCAGAACAGACTGAGATATATGTGAGACTAGACTTAGGACAGAGTGGGGGAACCATGAACCAGAGGGGAAAAGACAGACTTCAGTAATGGTACTGAGAAAATTGGTGTATCAACTGGTAAAAATAAAATTGGATCCTTACTTTAAGCTATGCACAAAAAAATGAAATCCAGGTGATTTAAATACTAAAATATAAGAAAAATACTTTTAGAATACAATACACAAATTATTTATGACTTTAGGATAAGAAAGAATTTCTTAAAGAAGGCTTAGAAATACCATAAAAAATTGGGAAAGTAGAGTACATTAAAACATTAAAGTTTGCTTCTGCTCATCAGGGTTCTGGGTTTGGGTAACGGCAGAGTAGGTTCTGTTGCACTGATGCTCTTGTCAATAACATTGACAAATGTTGGAATAAAAAACACTTTTAAAAGTTTGAAAGCACCAAAGAATGACTAAAAGTAGTCATAAACTAGAGAGGTTTTGATCCTAGGATAAAGGGTACCACATTAGCTAAGATCTATATTAAATGGCTTTTCCCTTGGGGGCACTCCCCTGAGGGTCTGGAGGGCACGGGGCATATACAACTCAAGAAGAAAATCAGTTTTACTGGCCTGAGGTGTCAGGTTGAGGCTTCCAGAGTACCTGAAAATCGAGGAGGATACCCCTTAAATGAAGGAGCCGTCAAGAGAGCACCTCAAAATCTGTTTATGAACTCCCCTTCAGTTCTTAGCTGACTTCTGAAATGTGCATGTGTGGAGTAAAACTCAAAGGAACCAGGCAGAAAATAGCAGCTAGGAGACTGAAAGAGCTGAACAGAGATTTTAGCAGCTGCTCAATGCAAGAGAGACAGTTTAGAGTTTGAACCTCATGAAATTAAAGGGGCTTGATAAATAGTCTCAGGTTTCCACTGAACTCTAAAAAGGCCAAGGCTTAGGAATAAAATACTGTATTTCAGAACTAATGAAGTACACTAAAATTAAGAGCAAAACCAAAACAGAGCAACCCTAATAAAATCTAAAACCGAGACTCCACGTGATCAAAGTAAACCACTAATAATTTATTTGCCTATTGTAACAAAGCCATTCTTATGAGAATAACAGAATCCAAACTCTCTATAACAAATCTAAAATGTTTAGTACACTATCAGAAACTACTAGATTTGTGAAGAAATAGGAAAGTGTGCTCCATAATCAAGAAAAAAAAATCAGTCAACAAAAATAGACCCATAGGCAATATGGATTTTGGAATTATCAGAAAAAGACATTAAAATAACAATGAAAAATATGTTAAGGGAACAACCGAAAAGGATGGATATTATGGGTGAAAATGTGAATAATTGTAAGAGATATATATAAACTGGAAAAGAACCAAATGAAAATTCTAGAACTGAACTCAAATTCCATCAGATGGCATTCACAGCAGATTGGAAACGATAAAAGAAAGAATTTTAAAAAACTTGAAAACAAGTTATTAGAAAGCTTTCATATTTGAGTAGAGGAAAGAAAACGATTGAGAAAGAAATTAATTCCCAGTGACCTGTGGAATGGCATTGAGCAATCTGAGAAGGAGAGAAGAGAGGTAATATAGCAGGAAAAATATTCGAATAATTAGTAGCCAAATATTATCCAAATTTGATTAAACAAACAAACAAAAACAGCCCACAGATCTAGGAAGGTGGGCAAAATCCAAGCAGGATAAACACAAGGAAAACCATTCCTCAGCACATCATAGTAAAATTACTGAAAAAGTTAAACAAACAAACAAACAAAAAAACGAGATAATTTGTTGCCGGCAGACCTTTACTTCAAGAAATGTTAAAAGAAAATCTTTAGGTTGAAGGGAAGTGATACCAGATGGAAACTTGGGTGTATAGGTAGAAATCTAGAGGACTAGAAATGATAAATATACAATTGAAAAAAAGATATCAACAAAACGAAAAACTGAACCACAGGTAGAGAGTAATCCATGTAACCAATATAGGATTTGTATTCTGCGCGCGCACACACACACACACACACACACTAAAATGCTTAAGAAAAAAATATTAAAATGGGCATAGGATGTGAACAGGCCATTCACAAAAATAGAATCACAAATGGCCAATAAACATTTTGAAACATATAAAAAGGTACTTTACCTGCAAGCTAAAACAATGATATACTATTTTACACTATTCAGATTAACAAAAATTTATAAGTCTGACAATATCACTTGGCAAGGATGTTAAAGAAATGGAAGACTTAATTCTCTCCTGATTATGGTAGAAATTTTTATGATTTTTAAGATTTTTGGCATCATCAAGGAAGGTTGACAGCTAGTTATACTCTTAGTTACATACCCTCGAGAAACTCTTGAAGTTTCTCTCCGTAGAACGACAAAAGTCTAAAAAAACAATTGAGCAAAATAAGCAAAAGACAGAATACATAGAGTAAAATATCATTTATAGAAACTTTAAAAACAATCATGCACATCTAAGAAAGGTATAGATGTGTGAATGAGCAGTATAAATTCCCAGTTCAGTATAATGGCAACTCGTGGGAAAGGACTGGAAAGGGACCATGGAGTGATTTGCATGCAGCTGTAAGAATATTTAAAACATTTTGTTTCTTAAGCTGAGTGATGGGTATTTCTAATTATTCCTAAAACATCCTTAAATAACAATTTAATTTAAAAATATATTAAAGAAGGTTGACTTTGTTCAGAAGTTCCTCAGTGATAGCTGTAAAATTTTTAGGTTGAGAAACAAATTTAACTTTCAAAATCTGATATCATTTTAGCAGTTTAACAAGGAACTGAAATTGGGATAATGTGTTATAACTAGGCAAACTTGGGGACATTGATTTCCTAGATCCTTATGGAAAGCTTTGGTTTGGACTTTTAAATTTGTATTATAAATTTTTACTTCAATCCAGAGAGTCTTATGGTTTCTCTTAACCATGTTTTTTTCTTCTGTTACAAAAGAGGAATATAACTATACAGCCTTTTATTACCTGAAGATTCATGCTTTAAGAAAATTGTTAATTGTAGGAGGATTAGAATCTGATATTTGGAAGCATTATGCCAGTATAAATGCTTAGATATGGTGGTGATAATGAAATGAATAGGTAATCTTTCAAAGCTTGATTTTCATGGTTAGTGAATTTAGATGGAAAACATCTCCTATAAGCTTCATGCACAGGAATAAAATAGTGTTTGCACACTTAAAAACCAAACAATTAAGACTTGCTGAGGGCTTTCGACGTCATCTAAAGTTCAGTTAAGGAACAGAGTATTTTCTGTTGCATATTTGTTTTAACTTTCTGTGCTTCCAGATTCTGGCTCCTTTTTTATAGTTTCCATTTAGTTGAGGAACATTAACTGCCTCTCAAAGGAGCTTTGTGTTCAAGGTCTTCAGGTCAAATTGAAGATGTCAGAATTTTTATGATTTCATTTTAAGCTATCCACTAATTTTCTAGTAAGATCAGGGAAGCCTGTTAGAGCTCAAAGCCTTTTAATGAGTGGGTCCTTAGGAGTTGATCTCGTAACATAAGAATGCCAGTTTTGCTGTAGATTACATATCCATAACCTGCCATTATTGTCATTATATCCATTTGCCCTAGGAGTTGCTAAAAGGGTTTCCCTCCCATTTTAAAATGGGCGTATTTTCACTCCCTCACATCGTAAAGCTACTTCGGCATTTCTTTGTGTTTTGATCCAGTTCCCACAGTACAGCAAACACGTTCCTTCCAGTTGGTGTGTTGGCATCTTCTCTAACCTTACCTTCTGTTAGAGCTAAGAAGTAAAAGCACTTTGTCAAGGTGCTGACACAAAGGGCCTCACTGAGGTTATTAGGATCTGGCCAGACTTACTTACCCAGGATTTCTCATTTTCTGAGTCATGGGTCTCAAAAGGGATGTTTCATCTGATCTTTTTGAGCCATAATCCTCTGAACTTTCACTTGTCAAATGCCGGTGCTAGGTTAAGAGTGGAATGTCGTGGCAGATGGTCACTCCCTCTGGTTTCTTTCCATGGCTGTTTTCCATGGCCCGAATCATTTTCTGTTGGCTCGAACAGACAATGATCCACTGACCAGGGAAAGTTTAAGGATAAGATCTTCAACCTACTAGAAAAAGACTCGCAAGCAGTAGTGATTGCAATGGCTCGTAGTAGTCTTTCTTGCAGTTCCCCTTTCTAACATCTTTACAGAGTTCAGCGTTCTTGTTCCATATCAGAGGGAGAAAGTTGTATACACTGACCATTGTATCGGAAACAAGTACTGGACTACAGCAACCTTTTACTTCCAGAGTGACCCTCTAATGCATGTCTGCCTTCTGAGAGGTTTACTTGGGGTCCAGAATATGAAAATAGAAAATAAGAAAAATATCTATGGTTTAGATTTTTTTAGTTTGCAGAATCGTGATATGTTGTTCAAATAAACTTTGGTTGTTGAATTTTATCTGGGACAGAGGACGAATAGTTTGAATGAACACATCTTGCTGATTTAAGTATATAAAAAAAGAATAGTTCTCTAACATAAGATGTTTTCCGTTGTCACTTCCTTAGTTATTTTTGTTCACTAGAGCTCTTGTGGATGACTAAAATAGTTATTTTTTTCTATATTTAAATTTCGATAGTCCAAGTTAAAGTCTGAAAAATGCATTTTTGATTGCCAGGTAATTAAACTGAGTTTAGCTTTTAGTTATTAAAACATTGTAGCTTTTTATCATAAGCTGTTCCATATAAAATTAAATATAAATTAAAGAAAGTATCAGTGGTACCTGTCACAAGTGCTGGTTAGAGGATGTTTGGGGCCGCTATAGAAGAAAGAGCAAGAGGAGAGAGCAAAGCTGGGAGAATATCCAGCTTTCAAAGTATGAAATATTATGACCCAAGAGTCTAGACTTACATTCTTAAAAAAGGCCACAGAGTTTCTGAAGTGACAGCTTTAACTGGAATGACCCAAGGAAATATTGCAGTCCGTGACTTGGAGGGCCATGGAAAGTTCATTGCCAAGATTATCTCCACAATATTTTAACCTAATCTAAAAAAGAACCATGAAATAGTTTTGCTGAATTTATGTGCAGCGTGACTTACTTGGAACATTTTGTTATACACAGTATTTGTTCAGTGGGCAGAAATAATAACAAGTGCCTTAAACCTTAGAGCTTACATAAGATTTTTGTATGTTATTAACTATTGGAGGCTTATAAGCACCTTGTAAATTAGGCAGAGTGGACATTTTGCTCCCCATTTTACAACTGAGACAGTTGAAACTCAAAGAACTTAAGTGAACTTCTTGATGTCCTGTGATAAAATTTCAAATCTATTTTTTTTCAGATCTAGTGTAGTTTTTACTACATTCCAGGGACAGACATTTCTTTATGCTTCTAATATTTCATCATCAGCCCAATACTACACAAATCTCTGGCAAAAAAGATGAGATTATTGCAGTTGGTTTAGACTGATCACTTTAGGAGGAATGAATGCTCTGTTGTGAGAATTAAATGAAGCAATATAAATTAAGGTCCTGGAATAGTAGACACTTGGTGTTATAGCCTTAGAATATAATATTTGAAAATATTTTGTATTTTTTTGCATATTGTTATATTTATCTACGTTCAACATGGACTTTAACTAAATTAAAATTTTCTTTTCCCAAAGTATTCCTAAGAGTTTCTTTCTCTTTCAGGATCTAGCTGAATATTTTAGCTAATAAGAGAAAAGTTATAGAGTCTGTATACTTTTTACACAAGCCTTGTTTGAATTTCATATACCATGACTGTTGCGTGCTTGCAGTCGTATTTGGTTTTAGAGGTGATGGTAGTCTCATTTTTAAGGGGAGGTTGGAAGTCATTTTCAGAACTCTGAAAGAAAATTAGGTGCCCATGCTATATTAGCATAATCATGTCTCTCCTGTTGTAATGCCAAAAAAGATTCATAGCCAGGAAATTAAAAGCATTAAATCTGTTTTTAGCATTAATATGTTCATTTTTCCATAGTAACTTGGGAAAGAACAGATAGCCTTGCCTTATCAGCTAATTTTCTTTTACGTCAGTGACAGTGCTATTCAAACAGTAATGTGTGCCTGATAACAGTTTAGTTTTTACGTTATTAATAGGGTTGGCTTTACTTTAGAAGAGTTATGTAACAAACCAATCAACCTACAAATAAAGACCAATGTCTATTTTCCATTTGCCAGATTAGGCCTTTTTTCTTTTTCTTGGCCTCAAGATGTCTTTCTCCATGTTATCTACATTTCCACTACCGTCTTTCCCCCTCAGCCCTGAGTTTTATCTCAACATCTTTCTATTGACATCATTTTTGTTTAGTCCTTTATTGTGTCTATTAGGTGAGTTTCCCAATTTCGGATGATTTTTATTTTTAGAATGTAAAGCCTGAAGGATTCTTAGTAACTCAGCGTGACACCCAGTTCATTGGTGCGCAGATATAGATGGCCCCTAAGGGACTACCAGTTCTAGGATGACCTGGAGTCTTGGGTAAAACACACAGCGTGTCCACTGTTGCTTTGTAAACAAGCACCCTGGTACATTGGTCTGATGCTTTGACTTTAATTTAGTACTACATTTAGCAGATGATAGATTGGATGAAGTTCTGTTATGGTACGACCAAGTCGAAGCCCAAGAATGATAGTATTAATATGTCACTGTAGAGGTTTTCTAATTGTGGCTAACAAGCATTAAGCACCTAAGGCGGGCAACTAAGGCTTGTTTTATGTAACCTAGTTGTCAGAGAGATGAGTGAGAGAGAACTACATGTTTGTCAGACATGCAGAAAAGGAGAATATGGAAGAATAGCGGTGATTTCACTCAGTGAACCAAAGCAATCATTTCTAAGCCTGGCTGAATATCAGAACTGCTTGGAGAATTTTTCAACAATATTGAGGGTTTTTTTTTTTTTTTCCTCCCTGAGATTCTGCTTAGTGAGATCCATTTCATTGAAAAGATTGACCATAATTAATAATATGGCTACTCTCTTTTTATTAAATGTTTTGATTTCTCCCATATTTTGCTGTCACTCCCTTTCTTCTAAATCTTTACTGTTCTTTATATCCTTCAAGATTTGATTATATTTAAACCCCTGGCCCTAACTCTCTCCCAAAGATATCTCCTCCCATCTTCCCAGCCTTCTTAGAATACGGGTTTTTGCATTTTAACTTGGGAGAATTAGCAGTTATTGGAAGGATAAGTTTAGATTGGTCATAAACATATGAAAACTATTCATTCTCAGAAGCAGTCCCATTAAGTACATGTTCAGATTCTGAGCTATGCTTTCTTGTGATCAATTGGCAAAGATGAAATGAGAGCAGAATATTTTGGCACAAATGAACGCAATGTAATAGTGTCTCTTTTACACTGTTTTTGGGAGTGTGCTTTGGTAAGACCTTTCTGGAAAGCAACTTGGCATTATGCATCAAGAGCTTTGAAATAATTCATACTATTTTCCAGTTATATCCTTTGGAAACTATCCTAAAGAAATAGCACATATAGAGACAAAAATGGATTTACAACAATGTTCAAAACACTGAATTTTATGATAACAAAAATTTGGAGGAAACTTAAATGTCCAACAGTAGGGAAAATGTTAAATGAAGGATAACATCCCCATGTAACAGACTATCATTCATTGAGAATTAGAGGGGATTGGTGGTAAAAATGTACATGACACAAAACTTACCATTTAAATAATTTTAAGTGTGCAGTGACATTAAGTACTTTTGCATTGCTGTACTGTCATCATCACTATCTATCCACAACTTTTCTCATCTTGCAGAACTCAAACTCTATAACTGTTAAGCAATTCCCTATTCTCCCTTCCTCCCAGCCCTGGAGATCACCATTCTGTTTTCTGTCTCTATGAATTTGACTACTCTAGGTACTTCTTGTAAGTGGAATCATATGGTATTTGTCTTTTTTGTGACTGGCTTATTTCACTTAGCATGGTGTCCTCAAGGTTCATCCATGTTGTACCATGTGTCAGAATTTCCCTTTTAAAGGCCGAATGATTATATTTATAGACCACATTTTGTTTATCCATTTATTCATCAACGGGTTGTTTCCACCTTTTGGCTATTGTGAAGAATGCTGTTATGAACATTGGTGTACAGATATCTTCTTGAATCCTCTGCTTTCAATTCTTTTGAGTATATAGCCAGAAAAAAATTGTGGTTAAAAAAGAATCTTTAACAGTAACATTCATCATGATATACCAGATTAGAAAAACATAAATATAGCATTTTGGGGGGGAAAGAGGGGAAATGTGCTCATAGAAAAAAAAAACTGGAAGAAGACAGAATGTGGGGTTCTTTTATTTTCTTTCTGACTTTTTTATTATAATAAAGAATATGTACAAATAAGTAGTTTTAATTAAAGAGTGATTTCCCTCCCCCTAGCTCCAGGTGACATTAACAGAATGGTTTGGCACTAGTTTTCTTCTCATGTTATTCTGCTTTGCCTCTAGGTTATTTTATGAGTGGTAATTTCCGAAATATCCCTAGAGAGGTAAAGCACCATGAAATTCTAATTTAATTACTTGTATGTCTCACAGAAAGAATCACAGCTATTATATCACAAAAAAAGGAAAAATGAAAACTAAATAGAAAGAACTTGACTGGAGCTTAGTTTCTTCTTTGATGGAAAGTAGATGTTCTTTAGCTAGGAATAATCAATTCAAGAATATTTCCTTTATTCTGGACTTTGTTGAACATCTCAGTGCAGATGGAACAAGTGAGCTAAGTCTTTATTATAAAGACTTCATCACTCACTTCATAATCAAGTACTTAGCTCTTCTAGCTTGCAATCAAGTGACAAATACAGTGCTGATAATAAGACAACCTTTGAACAAAATCTGTTGCTTGAAAGCTTGAACAAGAAATCTGCATCTTTTAAATCTAATAATGAAGAATACAAATTATTTACCCTCTTTCTACAAATATTTAGTACTAAAATAGAAAAAAATCAACAATAGCAGAAATAACTTCATACAGTTACTCAGTCACTAGACTTTTCTTAAGATGTGAATGTCTGGTTTTATCCTTAAGATTTGTTTCCTTCATCGAGTCTTCTTTAATTTAGCTTCCCTCACACTTAATCACTTTATTTCTCTATCTTTATAGGTAGTCTTACATTATTAACCATTGTTTATAGATTTCTTTAAGGATTAACATTGCTCATGTACATTTATCCTCTTGCTAGTTAAACTTTTAAGTTTTCAACAACATAAAATTTCTTCTTCGGTGCATTTTTATGGGTACATTCAGCTGTATTGCCATATCAGTCTTCAGTCTAATAAGATTGAAGTCTAATAAATATTAGTCTTCAGTATAATAAGATTGATTAAATACATTTTTTGGCAAACATTATTCCAAAAATTCATTAATACCTGTTACTATGGTATAGAGATTACAAACTTTATCCTTAATAAAAAAGCAGTTTTCTCTGCTTTTATTTCTCATTGTTATTTTTCCTTTTTCACCCAACTCCCTTTTACTAAAAAACAAGAACAACAATTAAAAAAATAGAAATTAATGAAAAAGGACATAAACATTTTTAATAAACACCGAGGGGTAGGCAGTGATACAGAGCCAGAGGGTCAGATCTTAGAATCCAGCAGAACTCAGTAAAGTTCTTGCTCAACCACTTCTAAACTGCATGACTTAATCTTTTCATGCTTCAGTTTCCTGATTAGTAAACTTGAAAAAATCCTCCCTATCTTAGAGTTGTCAGAATTAGAAATATTATGCCTTAAGGGTCAAATATAATGCCTTATACCTAGTAATAATTATTTTAAAGTCTTTGTCTACAAACTCCAGCATCTGAATTACCTGTGGGTCAGTTCCTCTTGTCTATTTTTACTCTCCCGTTTGTCACATTTTCCTAGCTCTTTGTATGTCTCATCATTCTTTATTGTATCCCATACGTTTTGTATTTAAGAATTACTGAGACTGAAGATAATTTTATTTTCTCTCACATAAGCCTCCCACTTTCCTTTGTTAGCCACATAGGGCAAGAAACTGATTATCTCAACAAATGCAATTGAGTTGAGTTGGGTCTGGGTTGCAATTTTAGTTAACTCAGTCTATCTCTCTTTTGTTCTTAGCTGTGACACTCGCTCAATTTTTAATCAAAAGCCAAGCAGGGCTTTATCTCTTTATCCCTTAAATACAATGGGAGATTTCATATCTGCCCTTTGGAGTTTTGAGTTTCACTCTATTCTCTCAAAGAAATTTGGCAAATTTCTTGTGGAAGACTGTCATATATTTCCTGCAGGCTCCTTTCTCTAGTGGCACTTCATTCAGAGGTAGTGCCAGACTTCAGGAGATTTCACTCGGGCATCCCAGCCCTACCTACCTTATCCCACAGACTTTTAAACAACCCAGCATTCAGTAAATGTCCTGTGGAGAAAACTGGCCATGTGTTTGGGGCTCCTCCAGGTTTCACTCTATCATGCCAGACCATGCAACTGTCAGGAAATCCACTAGTTTCTCTTTTCCCCAGTGGAGTTTCATATAGGTAGAGTTGCTCTGCCTGTGTCAAACCTAAGCTTAACCTTATGGTCAGAGGCATTAACAAATGCCTCTAGAGAAGACAAAAACAATCAGCTAACTTGGAAGGGCACTTCCCTGTCTGGAGATTTATTGTGATAATTTTTTGTTGTTCTTGCTTCCATCAACCTCCACTATCTATAAAACTATGTTTTGATATGTAGCAGGAGTGATGGCTTCCAAGTAGGTTATGACATCTCGCTCGAAAACAAAAGTTTTCCCCACAACATTGAATATTCTTCTACAACTTAAATGACTACATAACTTTCCAACATTTGGAATGTTTTATTCCATATTACACTTTATAATGTTAGAAATTTAGAGAACTTTTTCACCTTGTAACAAATATCTTTATAACTAAGTTTCTGATTACATATTTAATACTTTTTTCTTAGTATAAATTCATAGATGTGTAATACGTCAACAAGTATGCTTAGATTTGGTTTTTGGCTTTTGTTTTAATTTTATAATTTTGATAATATGTTAGAAAATTTCTGCCAAGAAATACTGTACTAATTTACTTCGACAGTGTGGGAGAATTCCTGCTTCCTATGGGTGGTTTATTAATAATATATGAAGAATTTTATTTCTTTGGCAATACACCTACATGTTATTTTAATCTCAAGAAAATATTAGGACTTTCTTCTCAATATCCAGTTATTACGGAGTGCTATGAACCCTAGAAAATATATATAGTATATATATATATATAAATAGTATATTAGGATTTATATTTTGGTTAAAAATATATATTGTTTATGGTAACAGAAAAAAAGATGTAAACCCAGCTTTTCATTTTGGTTAGTATAGTCAGCAGTTAGTATAGGTTGCTTTGGATCATGTCTTACTCTTTGCATCTTCCTTTTAGTATCTTTAAGAGAAGTATTCCATATTTTTTGGTTTTTGGAGAAATGAAAAAATTTATTGGTTGAAAAATATTACATATCTTGATATGAATTGGTAGGAAGGAAAATGTACAACTTCTTTATTTTCCTATACTCTTTTTTATTGGGACCTTTTACTTGACTCTGTACAGACACAAAGACCTTTGAGACTTGTATGAGTCTAAGACCTATAAATCCTGTCTGACCTTGACATGATTAGCTTTGAATATCAGTAGTCTGAGTACATGCTTTTTCAAGTTTAGAACTGGGAAACACCTGTACTTCTGGAGAGATAGAAATGCTTTTTAATCACCAACAGTGGTGCAGTTGGAAATATTTTTTTCTTATTCCACACACATAACTATTCAAGCCAAGTAGTTAAGGTTAACATGTATTTGATTTTTGTTTCCACTCAGAGATACTTGTTCTGCTTGGAAAATAAGACCCTTAAAAAGGGCACATGATCCTCAATATTAAGAAAAATGTACTTTGTCTTTTATTTTGAAGTTTAACTTACCATTTTAAATTATGGAAAATTTCAAATATGTATAAAAGCCAAGAATGTACTATAATGTTTGCTGTTGTGCCTGCTACCACTTTTGCTTTTCCTATCTTTCATTTTCACCATTAAAAAGTAATGTACTTTCCCCTAAATAATCTTTTTTTTAATCATCAAATGGTCATTCGTTAGGTATTTAGTCCTTATATTTTCTTCAATCTGATTCTTTTAAAATAAAGTTTTCATTTCATGTTTGTCTCTATTGGTTTCTGTTAGTCAGTAGGGTGTTTATTTTCATTTTCTTCTTCATGCTCTCTGATGAAATACTATTAAATATTGTTGCTTGTTAAATGATGTATGTTGGGAAACCCTTAAATAGATCCTAGGAAGTGTTACCTTGAAAATACAGTAGACATGCAAACACTGAAGTTTTTTCAAATGTCGAAGTGTTTTCAAAGGTTGCTACTCAGTTTCATGAATATTCAGAAAAGGGTTCTTATCCTCTTTGAGCTAAATTAGTATGCACAGGCACAGTCTCTGTTTTTCTTTATTTCTTAGTGCAGTTAACATTATTTCATTTCTATATCACTTTCATGGAACTGATTGTTTCAGTATGTTACCTAGGTGATTCCCCTCATTGCCTTGTGTATTTTTAAGGCTTTTCAAAAACCACTTTTTAAAATATGTGCACAGTTCTCAATTTTAAATTTTCACTGTTTACACATTCATGTGCACGTGTGTGCTCCCTCTCTCTCGCTTTCCCTCTGTCTCTCTTTCTTCCTCTCCTCTCCCCCCAACCCCCAACATCTCTGGTAGACATCTCGAAGAGAGGATTTTTTTAAAAAAGACCTGAGTTGCTACAGCGAGGGCGAGTTAAGTGGGGGAATGCAGTGGAGCTGAGGGTGAGGATATACAGTTACTTAAACGTTAAATCCTGATAGCACACTAGCTTCCGGGGTGAAGGCCCTTGCCGTAGTTCAGCTTGCTCAGGCATTAGAGTTATGCAAACAGAAGCTATTGCACACCCAGAGTTTCATGACTGAAAAAGTAAACTTGTATATTTTTTTTTATAGGTTCAAAAAGGCATTTGAAAGTGAGCCAACACTACAGTCAGGAATTAATTATGCGGTCCTTCTCCTGGCAGCTGGGTACCAGTTTGAGTCTTCCTTTGAGCTCCGGAAAGTTGGTAATTACAACTTGATATTTTACATGGAAATCAAGAAACTGTGGACCCAACTTGGTACAAAGAAAAAGAATCATTGACAGATAGGCAGTTCGCTTTCTATCTCATCTGACTTCCTGGGGAAAAAAAAATTTATTTTATCTACTTGTTTAGTGTTTTATACTGTTGTGCCAAATCCTGATATTGAGATTTAACTCAGTTTTTAGTTTATTTTACCTGTTTGTAAAAAAACCCCAATTAATATTTGTCGTTCAAGCTGAAACTAGTATTAAAAATATCTGCTCTGCATTCGCGCCCCCAACTTCCAAATAAGATAGTATTTTGTGAACATCAGGGATGTTTTCTATGTTAGCTTGATTTTGCTTTCCTGGTACCTTAAAAAAAAGAAGAAAACCTCCGAAATTTTCTGTTTCTTCTGCACATCTGGCCCTGTGATTTCAGTCGTGTTGGAGATGGAGCCTCCCAAAGCCCCCAGAGTGCCGGGTCAAGCACATGGCATTCTTGATGCGGTGACTGATATCCTGAGAGACCATCTCTGAATTTTAGCCATTGATAGAATGCATTTTTGTTTTTTTTTTTTTAATCTGTGGACATAATCTCTTCTGACCCTTCTTTAGAATGTAAAGAAATTAGGGCATAGTGACGAGCAAATTTTGTGTGATTTTCTTGGTTTTAGCTTTGATAACATTTTTTAAAGATTTTAGATACTAGAATATTGTCTATAATAATCAGATTTCGCTCTCTTTTTTAGTGTTTAATCACCCTTTTTCAGAGAACCTTTCCAACTCTTGTAGGAGTTATCACTACAGACATAGAAATATTTGGCCGTATTTTTCATAGAGAAAAACAATTGATCTTAGTGAAGCTATGAATTGTAGAATTTTTCTTTAAGATTTTTAACTGGAGAATGTTTTTGTTTAATTTTCCTTCAAAAAAAAAAATGAGTCCTGGACTTTTTTACATTATTTTGGGAAGAGCTTATAAAATAGCCATATGTAATGTTCTGGGAAATCTTAGAAAGCAAATAAAGTTTGAGTATTAAGTACTTTTTAAAAGGCCCAGACTAAAAGAATGATAAAATACTTGTCACTGCTAGATTGCACTGGTATTCAGTACACAAAGCTTTTTTTAAAATGTTTTTAATTGGTAAATGAAACAAGAGAAAATACATTGCAACTTGTGCTTTTCAGAAATTATAATTTTGCATCAAAGGTTAATTTTAAAACACTAAACTCCTCATGTATCAGTGATCTAACAAATAATTTGTATTGCTCTGTTCTTGAACTTAAGGTGAAGTTTATTGATGTTTCTAGATCATTACAGGATTTGACACTGATTTACATGTGTAAGTAGAGCAATAACATAGTGTTTTAAAAATGTACCTAAGTTCTCATTTTTAAGTTAAATGTAGATTAAGATGGTCAGCACTCTGCTAAGAGAGTAGATCTCACCCCTAAAAAGAAATGGTAATTATGTGACATGACAATTACGTGTTAGGCTATGGTAGTAATAATCATTTTGCAATATATAGTATATCAAATCAACATATTGTACACCTTAAACTTATACAATGTCATTCGTCAGTTATATCTTAATAAAACTAAAAAAAGAAATTAGTCAACACTAAGATTTGAGGAACTGTGATTAATATAAGTTTCTAAGGGAAACATACTTTAATATTTTTTCCAAGAAGAACTCATTCATAATACATTTTGAATGATAATTTGAAAACATTATGAAGCTGAATTTAAAATTTTGGAAATTGCAAAACATATACAGACTTAAAATTATAAAGACAATGAATTTTTAGCTACTAAGGGAGCTAAGTTTTCTACATTTCTAAAATATCGTGACATACTTTCTAAATTGTATTTCTTAATAGCTAAAAAAACAATTAAAACTCACTAACTTAGATTCTGCTCAATCAAAAATTATGCTAATCAACATATGTTGACCATAAATTAATTTTCATATGACAAATAGGATCAAAGAGATTTTTAAGGAAAAACAGGTTGACTAAATAAATTATTATTCTAATACAATAATGATATGAATTAATAGTATATAATAAAATAAGACAAATTAATAACCTATTTGGCATATTTTAAAGATATAATTTAAAAAGACATTGTTTTAAATACTCTAATCAGATTTTTCAGTAATTTATATCTTCTCCCAGTTCTTCTGTTGGCCCCCTGCAAACATACAAATTAGTATAAATTACTGACTTTTTATAGTAATCAGACTTTTCTTTATGAAATCCTTTCTTTAGATGGATTTTAAAATCTTGATTATAAAGGGTAAACAATTAAAAATTAATATGCCATAAAATCACTAAATCTGAAGCTTTCTAAACATATATTTAATGTAAAAAATGATTCTTAACTATTATAATGTTTACTAAAGATTCTTAATTCTAGTCCTGTTTCTTTGAGTTTATGACTAATTGCTTTATGATTTGTGTTCTCCTTTTTCAGTTTTTGAAAATCATTGATGTTTAGACTATTTAGAACTAATATTTAGGAACACAGAATCACATTTTACCTTTTTGTCCTATTTTCAACTTTACAAGCCTGAAAATTAACATTCAAACTTTAGCTAAAAAGATAATTCTTCCATCTTCAGTGGAATTTTTTAACTATCAGACACTTGATGGGAGAGAGTCAGAATTATAGGTCTGGGTCTCCAGTAATGATGACATAATAAAAAACAGTATAATTAGAACAAATAAACTACTATTTGAATTTTCTTTTTAGGGAGCAATAAAAATAAAATTTGTATTACTGAATATGAAAATCCATAAGTCTATAAAGATAATCAGGAAAAAGAAATTAAAACAAAAACAAAATCTATCATCAAGCACAAAACAATTCATTTGTCAGCTCTCTGGAGGCAACCAAATTCTCAGAAAACTGGAAATTATAGAGGAAAAGAAGCACTTTCTCTTTCTTTTAAAGACAGTTTATCCAGTTGATGAGATCAAGCTCTTCTTCAGGCATGCTACATATTAAATGTATTTTCTTCTGAAAAAAATGTATTCTTCAAAAGAATGCTAGCTAATAGAGTAGAAGGAATGATAAAACTAATAATGATAGTGATGTTGAAATAATTTGGCAAAGATCATCTAGTAGAACTAAAACCATTAAGTTTAGTTCTAATATTACAAATATTTATTTATAAAAATAAGTAAATATTACCATATTTACATGGTACCAAAGCTCACTCAACAGATTAGTCACAAAGGAATAAATATTCCTCTACAATCCATTGTATACATCCCCTCCACGGGTCAGGTTGTCAGTGGTCCGATTAGCATCCTTAGTGGGATGGCTCCACATGTGCCTCCTGATGTGGTGAACAAGGAATGAACAGCATCTCCTGTGAAATAGTCTTGCCAAAAATATTTAGCCTGAATCTTAAGATCTAACATTCAATTAATAGGAATAACAGTGGCTGGAGAAATAAGTCCAACACCACCATGAAGTGCCATCAGATAGATCTAGAATGTGAGGACATTCTATAAGATAGCCCTCCTCGTCTCTTAAAAAAAATCAGTGTCATGGAAAAAAAGTGTGAGTGGATTGGTTACATCAAATGAAATTTAGTAACATGAAAAACAAATGCAATTAATAATCCTTGATTGGATTCTGGGTTTTTACAAAAGCTATAGGAGGCATTGGGGAACAATTAGAGAATTTGAATTAGGACCAGATACTAGATAGTATTAAAGAATTATTATTTTTGTTAGGTGCAATAACTGAATAGGAGAAATTTTTAGGTATGGGCTGCAGTACTTAAGGGCAAAATGTCATGATGTCTGTAATTTAATTGAAATGGTTCAACAAAAATATCCAGGGAGATGAAGCAAAATGTTAACTATTTTAATATTTTTTTATTTTTAAATGTTTGAAATTCTTCATAATGGAAAATTGAAATGGAAAGAATTTAATCTCCACTACTCATAGGCCATATGACCTTAGATAAGTTGCTAAGAGTCTATGGACTCTTTTTTCCTCACTGAAAAAAGGAGATAATTTCTAATTTATTGGATGGTTTTATGAATTGAAAGAGTTACATTTCCAATGATCTTTGCACAGTGCTTGGCATATAACGGTTGTTCAGTAAAGGCTCTGTTTCCTATCTTTCTCTGTTAAAGCACCCTTGTAGCTAATAACAGATACAAGTTGTAAAACTATGATAGAAATTAAACTATTAAAATATCTTCAATTCTTAGAAGTCAACCAATTCTAAATAGAGTATCATCAAAATTTAAAATGCCAAAACAGACAATTGAATCAAAGAATTGATATATAAAACAGCAGTGACATACTGTTCATTGCTTGTAAATTTAGCCAGAATTTTTTTTAAAGAAAAATATCCATCTGTTAAGGACTTGATAAAAAGGTATAATGGTACATCGGCAATAGTAATTTTGCAATTTGGCCTTTCAAGAGCCTTAAAAATGTAGCCTGTAACCAAGTATAATGCTACTTCTGAGACTCTTTTTTATGGAAATAATCTCTAAATATGGAACGGATGTTATGTGCTAAGATATTTATTTCTATATTCCTTCGCAGGTAGCTCCTAAATATAAAAAATTAAAGCTGTATTCTTGACTCCATACTTAAAAGATTAACACCTTCATGTAGAAACAGGTTTCATAAATCATGTAGAAAGAACATAAAAGCTAACTCACAAAAGAAATACAAACATGAAAAGACACTTAATCTCAGTGGTTGAAAAAAGGCAATGTTTTTTTCTCTCCATCAGATTGGTAAAGATGAAAGGACACGATAGCACCCATAATTGGGAAGGATGTGGGCAAGAGATATTGTCAGGTGCCACTAGTGAGAACATAAATTGGTGCAGCATTTCTAAGGACAGTTTGGCAAAATGAGCACATCTTCTGCACCCAACAAATCCAGGTTTAAGACTTTATAATAAAGAAATAATTGAATAAGTGCACAAAGCTGTGTGTACAAGAATGTTTCTAGTAAGAAAAGACAAACTGCATTTGGGTAGTTAAATCATGACACATCAATATGCTAAAATACTATTTGCCATAAAAATAAATGCATTTGTTCAAATGCTGAATGGCTTGATGCCATGACCCTGTGACATTTATGCCAAGGCCAAAGATAAATATCACTTATCACAGAATGAACTTCTGATGCAAGAATAAATCTGAAATTTTATTTAAATGCTATTATTATAATTTTATTATTAAACATTTCATAGTCTCTGCTCAAATGTTTAACATGATTTGCTGCCAGATCAGTCCTGGGTTCATTGTTCATGTAATAGACAGTGAAGGGAGGCTCATTTTTAACTGAGGTTGGTAGAGACATGTTTTTACATTTCATTTTTTTCCCAAGTACTTTCTTCTTTCCTTCGTATTCATTACATTTTTCATTATGTCCAGATAGAAGGTCAAGGTGCTATTGCATACACATGTGTAAGTTTTTCATCTCATCAAATTTTAAGGTGACAAAGTTATTTTTTTAATTTATCACAAAATGTGAAGAATGGACTTCTTTCTGAAATATGGCTTAAGTGGAATTATATAATGAAAAGTAGCATAAAATTTTTTAAAGGTTATTTTGTTTTGTTAAAGTATAATTTTAAAAAAATGTACATGCAGAACTTAGGAACTCTAAAATGTACGTGTGTCAGAGATTTTAATTAATTCAATGGATGTGGAAACCAGTAAGAGGATATGTCTAGTTCAAAGAATGCTTAAGAAGTAAGGTATTTGTAGATAATTTAACAAACAAATGTTGGGATAAGACTTCTGAGTTTGATTTAAAAAAAAAACAAAAACAAAAACAAAACACTAGTTTATGCCCAACAGGTCATAAATCTTAGGGATTATCTGTTTCACTAGACAGAAATTATTTGTGTCCCTATTGAACAAAAATGTACTAGCTAACAAGTAAACTTCTCTAAGTCTGATATCTTTAATAAATAGCAAACAGGGAGATGAACTAGCTATACTTTCCCTAGACAGTCCTTGAGTGACCTTATACCCCCATATCATACTGATGTGACATGTCCTACCTTTTTACCCTACACCCAAGTTTCAGATAAATTTCCTGACAGTTATGGATGTTAGTGGCAGTAAACAATCCATATTGTTTTTAAGGAAAAAAAAATTACAAATGCAAAAATAATAAAAGGCAGAGTAGAGATGAAAATTTTAATGAAATGCAAAGAATCTAGAACCGAAATAATGTTGAAAAGAACAAAGTTGGAGGATTTATATTACCTGATTTCAAGTCTTGATACAAATCAGTAGTAATAAAGATAGTGTTATCTGTCAGTTTCCTTATTTTTTAACTTTATAAGTAAAGAACTGTTTTTGCATATAAAATTATTAATGCACCATTTTACTCTTGCAAAATATATATGTTGTACACATTTATACTTCAACTGACTGATAGAATGTCAGCGTATGGGACTTGGAATGTCCCTTCCAAATAAGTAAAGAATTCATGATATAATAAGGGAAAGAAGGAGGTTACACAAGAAGTTTTTAATTTATGCGTGTACTGACATAAACATTCTGGAATGATATACATCAAAGTGACAGCGGCAGTTATCCTCAAGTTTTTAAGTTAAAGGGTAAATTTCACTTTTCTTCTGTATACCTTTATGATTATTCTGACATTATTTTACAATGAATTTAAACCTCTTTTATAATCAGAAGCTTAACAAAGCTATTTTAATCTGAAAGGAAGAATGAAAGCTTAATTCTATTTTTTAATAGAAAGTTGGCTCTGCCTAGCCGCTGTGCGTTTGTGACATTGTATTTCCTGTCCGTCTTCTAGGGGTGAAGCTTAGTAGCCTTCTTGGTAAAAAGGGAAACTTGGAAAAACTCCAGAGCTACTGGGAAGTTGGTTTTTTTCTGGGGGCCAGTGTTCTGGCCAATGACCACTTGAGAGTCATTCAAGCATCTGAAAAGCTTTTTAAGCTGAAGACACCAGCATGGTAATAATAATGTGTTTATACAATTATTTTGAAATAAAGAGCTCGTATCACTTCTTTCCAAATTGTTATATTCTTTGAACTAACTTGAACTAAAACAGATTATTTTATTTGCATATAGAATAAAATGCAGAATCTAGAGGAAAAAATGATGTTCATAAATAAAATGTGCTGAATATAGGTTATGACTTTGGACATAGGTGTTGTCTGCTGGCTGTTGGCTTAGCCTTTCTGTCACATTGACCAACTCACCCAGGTTGGTCAGTGTTACCCACATGAATCATACAGGGGCCTCAGATTTTAACCCTACGAATCAAATCAGGTTTACAGGTTTCCATCTCAGCCTCCCAGGCCTCTGCTCCAAACTACTTGGGGTTTACTGACACATTTGAGTGTTTTCTATATATGTATGTTTTTCTAATTTCAAATTGTTCTTGGCACACACCCAAGTCTCATTATGTATGTGTAATTGGAGGGGAAAAAATTCCATCTGCTTTTAAGACTATTTTCTAAAACAATGCTAAGTTTACTATGCCTCACATGTTATGACCGAAGGTTAATAATGATACCAAAAAAGGCTTGGAGCAGCTCAGATCCCCAGCCAGTGATTCGTTTTCCTCAGACAGACCATTTGAAAAGATGATCACAATGGTAGAGCCTCATGGCTTCCTAAAGGATGTTCTCCTTTTCAGCAAATCCTCCCCAGCATCACTCCCATTGTGATTTTCCTACAATGCCTATCTGATCCTTCCCCTCCTCAGAAATCTTTGAATCACTATAGCTTAATGGCACTTCATAGCCTAAAGAATAAAGTTTCCTTGGCTTGACAAACAGAGTTTACCCTTAGTCATTCCATTTTCAACTCTGGTCACACCCCTGGGTTTACACCGCTATCAGACCGAACGTGCCATATTTTGGCTTCATGCATTTGTGTCTCCACACACACCGAGAAGGCCTTGTCCAGCGCCCTTCCCCACTTGGGGAACACTCATAAATCAGACCTCAACCTAAAACCCTTCCCCACATCCAGCTAGAAGTTCATGGATGTTGATGCATACACATGTTATTATTTCATCTCGTGAAATTTTCTCCTTTTGTGTTTCTTTGTTCTTTAGTCATATCTTTATTGATATTGGCAGTATGACTTCTGTTAGTCATATCTCTGTTTAGTTACAGTTCCATTGGCATTTATTACGTAGTGCTATAATACCTTTTACATTTCTGACTCCTTATCACTGTGTACACCTTGAGAACAGGGCTGTACTGTCAGTAATGTGTCCACAGTAGGCATTCAGTAAATAACATGAAATAGATGGACTAATGAATGCATCCCTTATTTTTTAATTTTTATGCCTACAGCACCTGGTTTTCCTAGGTGGTCTCCTATCCAAGTACTAACCAGGCCTGACCCTGCTTAGCTTCCAAGATCAGACGAGATTGGGCTTGTTCAGGGTGGCATGGCCGTAGACTCATGTTTATAGTTTTAGAATGTGCTTGCATGCCCCTTATCTCATATGATTATCTTACTCTTCGTTTTTTTCCTTCTTTCTTCAAGGCACTAGATGTCTTGTCAGATTTAAGTATATTGTATAATATGTAAGCTGAGTTACTTAGGTAAAATAATAGTTTCTAATGAAGGGTCTGTTTAGAAAAGCTTTCTCAAGGAAACGTATTTCAAATGCATTAACCACTTCCTTGAATAGCATATAGGCATTATTTTAAAAGTCTTGTTTTAAGTAGATGTATCACCCAGTCCAAGGCACTTGCGCCTCAATTTCCTCATCCTTAAAATGGGCATGAAACAGCCTACTTTATTGAATTTTTGTGAGATTTGAATGAAATAACATGTGAAGATACATGGCATGTAAGAAATAATGTTTGGTGAATCTGAATGCATAATTATTAATACCATATTTAAATTACATTACAGAATAAGACTGGGATATATGGGAGCAGGTGGTTTTAAATTTGCCTGTTATGTGTTTTATATCTCCTAATTTTTAGGTACCTCAAGTCTATTGTAGAGACAATTTTGATATATAAGCATTTTGTGAAACAGACTACAGAACAACCTGTGGCCAAACAGGAACTTGTGGACTTCTGGATGGATTTTCTGGTCGAGGCCACAAAGACAGATGTTACTGTAGTTAGGTTTCCAGTGAGTACTCTTTAAAGTATAGTTCTATTTTGTTTCATTTATTTAAGGAATGTTTTGCACTGTGATTGTTAACAGTACTAGTGTGTCAATTTTCATGCCCTAAAACAATGGTCATATGGTTAATACATTTATTTTCTGCATATTGGTTTGCTTTAGCTTGCTTTTTAAAACAATTTATCAAAACCAGAGAAATTATATGTTTTTATGTTTTGCCATCGAACTTGATGGTTTTTATGTTTTGCCATCGAACTTGGTGGTTTCTTTTCATAAGTTGTAAAGTACGCTTTCTCAAGAAAATACTGTCTCTTAGTTAGCTCAGTAAGTCAAGACATCTCTTCAGACCAGACAGATGGGTGCCTTTAATTTACACTACAGTTTTGTTGACATTGTCATCAATATCATCGCCATTAATTTGGTGATAGGTGTCCGGCTCACCTGTGTTGTTTTTCCATCTCCACCACTCATTACCCACGTGAGTCAGAGTTAGATGTCATATCTATAATCACTTTTTGCAGTGCTTTAGATCATTGGAAATGACTCGTAGGTTCTGGTCTGCAACTCATTTTACCTGGTTTCTATGAAACTTTATATATATACATACATATATATTTAAATGTATAATAGACACACATGTACACACACTTTAAAAAATATATTGCTCATCTTCTCAGCTGGTGCCATCTCGATCCTGATAGTTCTCAGAATGCTATCTCAAGCGATATAACATTAGCGACCAAAACAAGAATTATTGGCCACTCACTGTGTGCAGAGATCTTATCCCACATAAAAGTGATGCTATAAATCTCTCTGAGCTCTTAGCCTCAATCTTCCATCCTCAGGGGTGGTAACTACTCTCAGTTCTTTTTACAAAATCTTGTTTTCTAAATCTTGTTGTTAGGATCATCTGATTTAGTTCAATCGATTATTGGTATTAATAGGCTTTCTTTACTCTTGATTCCAGATGAAGCTTTAAACACAGCAGGATCTTTGGTTGAAAAGCCTTTCAAACTAAAACCCTTCACTTTATTTTATAGCCTAGATAATGTGCAGCCAGGAAAATACTTATATTATAGTGAGCTGGCAGCTTGCCTTAAGCTGATGTGCTGATGTTAGTAAATGTGGTGGTGAAAGTAGCTCAGAACTGAAGTATTTAATTGATTGTTGACTTAATCAACTAGGAAATTAGCAGTGAAAGGAAACCACTCATCTTAGCTATTCTGAGCTAATTTAAATTAGTTTAATGTGAATTAGTCTGACATAATATGAATGTAAAAAAATGAAACCAGATAATATGAAGAGAGAGGTAAGGAGAATATAGGTATATACTCCAGATTAGAGAGGTTTTCTTAACCAAGAAAGGAATCTATAAGCCCTAAAGGCAAATATTGACCAGTTTGACTTCATTAAAAATTCAGATTTTTGTTCTGTAAAAAGCACCATAAACATATCAAATGCTAGACAAGGAGAGAATATTTAATACTAATGTTGCAAAATAATCAATTTGTGTAATATGCAAAAAAAAAAAAAGAACCCAGTTTCTACAAATTGATAAGCAAAAGCAAAAGAAAAATGTGGAAATCATGTGAAGAGGTAATTAATCTCACTGGGTAATCAAAACAATGTAAATTAAGACGAGACACCATTGTACCTATGCCATTTTGCACATGTGCAGATATATTTATAGGATAAATTCCCAGAAGTAGAATTGATCACATTGCCATGTTGCCCCCCTCCACAGGGACTGTATTACTTGATGTTCCCTCTGTCAACATAAGAGGCTGACTGCTTTCCTAAAATTTCTCCAAAAAACTGTATTAGACTTGTACTTTTGCAAACTTATAGGTGAAAAAATATGAAAAAATTATATATCATGGTAGCTTTAATTAGTATATCTCTTATTATGTGTGAGGTTGTGCATATGATTAAGTTCATATGTTTAAAAGACCACTCAGTGATTTTTTTAAAAAAGAATTTGTCTCTTTAAAAATAAAGAGAGTTGGACATTCAGTCTTGGCCATGATGGAGTCAATGGTATTGGCATGCTATAAATAACTATAAAATCTAGACAAAATATATAAAACAACTGTTTGCAAGCATGAAACAGCTGTTATCACAGGGCCACAATACTTGGAGGGGAGGTACTTGAGTCGAGTCCCACTTTTACCCACTAGTTTTTCCAAGGTCATTTTCCTGGCTGCAGCCCAAGGAGATGACGCCCCAATAGGGCATTCTCACTGGGCAGAGCAGGCAGGGATCAGTGTTTGGGGCTTCTAAGGCAGCTGGAATATGAGGGGCATGGTGTTGAAGAAGGAGGAACTTTGAAGAGTGAAACCCCGGATTCTGCCTGGGTATTTCCCTTGACTCCTAGGACAACTCCCAGATAATGTGAAAAGGGGTAAGCATGTTGTAAATAAACACAACTATCAGTTCCAGTATTTGACTAAAGTTGGGTTTCGGATGAGACCTGTGTGGCTTAAATAAACCTTACCGGGTTCCCTTGCTTTTAGGAGATCAAGACCAGAAGTGGCAAAGAACAGCTTTTGGAAGGCTGAGAACTAAGCAGATATTCCAGAGCATAAACAATGGGGGGATAAGATGTTGGAAATAGAGGCCAGCTAGAGTGATGAGACCTTGGTGAACACCCAGGCACTTAGTTGAGACATAGAAAGCTCATGCCCTAGGAGTAAGGATAAAACCAAAACAGAACTGCCCTAACAAAGCCAGAATTAAACTAAGCTTTGATAGGATCAAGATGATGCATTGGTAATTTAACTGCTAGCTGGGGAAGGGTTGGGAATCCCTGGGAAGATATAATCCAGAGCCTCTGCAATGTGTCATTCGCATGTAATCAAAGATTACTAGACATACTAAGAAAGAGGAAAAATTGGCTGATAATGAAGAGCTAAAACAGCCAATAGAAACAGACCCAGAAGTGATTCACATATTGGAGTTACCAGGTAAGGACTTCAAATAACTATAATCACTATGATAAAGAAGAAGAAAAGATAGAAAGATAGACAAAATGGATGAAAAAGTAGAGTATTTTAACTGAAAATACAGTTTATAAAAGAATCTAATGAAAAAATAAGGAGAATTTACATAAAAATCTAGATTTTTAGCTACCCTTGAAAATTTAAAGGGACTGGCTATTTGTGACTTTGTTCTCCAAAAGCAACAGTCTACTGAGCCAACTAGCTGATGCCTTTTAAGATGTTGATTATAGTCTCCTCTATCTTGCATTACTCATTTACTTTCCCACCAGGCCCACTCCCTGAAATCATGTTCCACTGCATAGAGAAAGGCAAGCTTCTAGTAACTGTGACTAGATCAGTCACTGTAACTCATCATGTCCTTGGAGTAGCATCTTCTGTTACTTACACTTATGAAGGCTGCAAGTGAGTCTTGACTGGGGTGATAACGTTATCCTTCTTTTGAAGTGGATCTGGCTAAAACCAGGATGACTTACATTAGAAAATATTTAATTTGATTGTCTCTATTTATCTTACTACTGTATCCTTTCTCATTCCTCCAAGAAATAACCGTAAACCTGGGCAAAAGAAAGCAAATGAAAGTTTCTTTGGGAAATGATTTGAGTGATTCTCTCATTTATTATTATTTAGGTTCAGTTTGATTTATTCTTTTTTCTCACTTCTCTTTGTATATTTTCTTTCTTTTCTACACTGAAAGGTTAGGAAACCATCAACCCATCACCTAATATCAGTCAAGAGGAAGTGGAGTGTCGTTAACTCTAGTTAATGTCTACTCTTTATAGGTTATAGGCTTTGCTGTGTTCCTTTCGCTTCATATACATGAAGTTAGCAGTTGATTATAGTGTTAATATTAAAGACGAGAAACTAAAAGCAATAATGTGTGTATCGTCTCAACTGAGTTGAATCTTGCTGGTTTTGTCACATTGACTCCTTTTCCTTATCTTTTCTCAGCTTTTCTGTGACCTCCAAAATAAACGCTATTGATTCCTCATATTTTATCATTTCAAGGGTAGACCAAAGGGCTCAACAAATGTTAGACAACAATTGCAACCAGTTTTTATTCCCTATCTCAAGATAGGAACACATTGTTCAGGTTGTATCTATTGGCAATATCTGAGATACAACAAACACATAATTTAGGAAGAAAAGAGAAAACCTGATGCTGTACTTTCCTAATGTTAAACAGTGTGCCTTGTAATTAGGGAACAAAGTATATTCTCATTTGTCAGTGCAGTGACTTGGATGCTGTTTTTGGAAACCCGCCTTTTATTTCCTATTATTCATTTGAATTTCACAAGCACTGGGTTACATAGATTTGAGAGCACTTTTTCTGCAAAGGTTAGATTGAAAATTTATTTTCATTATTAACCAGTACCACTTAACTCTCTATTGATTGGAATTTAGACCTTGATTCACCTCTGATTCAGGAATGTTCCTAAATCAGAATATTTGAATTCTTACTTTGAGCTCTTACTTTGTGTTTGTTTCTGATATATTCTATCTTATTTTCATAGCTAGAGCCTGACCAAAAGTTTTTATACTCAAGAGTAAAGAAGATTTTGTTTTTCTAATCCCCTTTCTCTAGTTCTCTGTACTTTAACTTAAATAAATTTATTGTTATGAGAAGTTTATCATAAAATAAACACATTGGATTTCACTGTGTGGCTGAGTCAGTTTCTAACACAGATTCTCGTTCAGGCTGAACTCTAGGTTATAATGCATTATGAATCTGTAATTACTTGATGGAGCCTTCTGAAGGGATTGTCCTCCACTTTTGTTTGGTAAACTTACTTGAGAGAAGATTAGATCTAAAAGACAATTACCTTGAGTTTTAAACAGTGGAGTAGAAACTCTTTCAGTTTCTCTGCTAGATAAACATTCTTAGTTAAGTCTACATAGGAGATTTGAGCTAGGCAGATGCCTTTAAACATCTGTACAAAATAGATAGTAGTTACAGCACCTTTGAAATCAGAGTGTGTGTGGTATTTTAATGTTATAATTTTGCTTCTAAAATTATATTTTATTCACTTGATGTAATTTATATAACTTCCTAAAATGAGATATTAGCAATAATATAATACATCATGTAGTCCTTTGATGGATATTCTCAACTAACTTATCATATACTCCTCATACATCTCCAAAACAGAAGCAAGTTTTATTTATCTCTTTTTCTCTCACAAGGCTAAATACATTATTATTGAAAATACTAGTTCTATCTTGAAGGCAAGATAACAACATTTTTATTATTTCATACAGCTATGTCAATTTCTTTGGTTTATATATAAAACTTTTTCGGTACTAACCAAAATTATTTCTCATTCCAATTACATGGGTATGAAAACCACGCTACTACATCTTTATGATAAAGTGTGGCAGCAGAAAACCTAAAGTATATGATATTCTATATATGGAATCTTTTCCTTTGTACAGAATTATTTGTTTTACCACTTTTCTGCCTTTCTTTGACACATTTATATTTATAGAAATAGAGTGTGTATTGTATGATAAAATAAAAGCTTTTTAAAAAGTACTGTCAATAGATTCCTTGGGAATAGCCAAACCAATATATGGACTTCAAAAATTGATTTCCAGTTTCATTAGCAAAAGTGATATATTGTTGGAACTTATGATAATGGTATAATACAATGCTATGCTCAAAGGACTCATAGAAATGGAAGTAGTCAGAATTTTAAACGGTTTTACTCCAGCATTGGACTCAGAGCCCCATTTGATAGTCAGTGTTGTGTCATTATATCAGCTCTAAATGGTTTAAATCTTGAGTCACTAACATTGGTTTCTTTGTTTTATGTTTTCAAGGTCTTAATATTAGAGCCAACCAAAATCTATCAGCCTTCATATTTATCTATCAACAATGAAGTTGAGGAAAAGACAATATCTATTTGGCATGTGCTTCCTGATGACACGGTAAATTGTGCAATTATTAAGACAAGAGCATTAATAGTGAAGAACTTTATACCCTTCCAGCATTTATATATTCCAGTAAATATCTACATTAGTTAAGAAGAAATAGCTTGCCTGTGTATTTATCTCGGCATAAATACATTCGGTAATATAAAATTTGTTAAATTTTGGTTATAGATGTCATTCATTTAATTAAATATAACAACTATTTGGATTTTTATTATAGATGACATAACCATTCAAAGTGCACTGAAAATTGGAATAGTTCTTTGTTTTGTAAATTCATGCTATAAATTAAATTATGATCTAAAGAATCATATATTTTAAAATATATGATTAAAAAAATGCAGGTCTTAATTCTAGGAAGCCTGTCAGAATAACACTATTTATAGTCCTGTACTGGTTTCATTGTAGTTACCATTACATCTCAGCAGTTTGGGTACCTAAGTCAGGGGTCCCCAACCTCCAGGCTATGGACTGATACCAGTTTATGGCCTGTTAGGAACTGGGCTGCACAACAGGAGGTGAGTGGCAGGCAAGTGAGCGAAGCTTCATCTATATTTGCAGCTGCTCCCCAGTGCTAGCATCACTGCCTCAGCTCCACCTCAGATCATCAGGCATTAGATTCTCATAGGAGCACTGGTCCCTGGTGCCAAAAAGGTTGGGGACTGCTGACCAAAGTAGCTACTAAATCTCAGATTAGCCACCGACTCCCTGTGGTGAGCACAAAATGATGTGGGCTATGCTACCATTGGTTTTCAAAAAGTTCTTAAACACTCCCATTTCTACTCAGAATAGTGGTTTGGATAACCATTTTCATTTCTATATTTTATCACTTTTAATGTATGTACAAATCATCCTACTATTTTTAAAAATTAGAAAGTTTTCAAGACCTGATTCTAGTCCATAGGATAAACCACAGAAATATGAGAAGTCTTGTGGCAGGGTAGGTTTGTGGGGTTTCTTTATAATTGTTTTCCAAATACCTATAATTTTTCTTAAATATCCATACACTCAACAAATATTTATTGAGCACTTTGTGGCAGGCACAACCAGGCATTATTAAGCTAAGAAAAAGAGAGATGTACGAAATAAGCAAAATTCCTTCTCTCATGATGCTTATTACCTTTTGTGCAGGGAAACATACAATGGTGAAAAGGGGAAAATTAAGCAGAAAAGGGAATCAGGAAGTCTACTTGGGGGTATAGGGTCGTAGTTTTTTAAAATATGGGCTTTGAGTCAACAGATCTGGGTTCAAATCCTATCACCGCCCTTGGGCAACATGAATTCTCCAAGCTGAAGAATGGGATAATAATAATATCAACTTCAAGGGGTTGTTTGAACATTAAATAAAATAATGTAGGTTGAGTGTATTACACCGGAGCCTGGCATAAATAAATGCCCAATATGTTTAACAACAGTAACAATAACAATAATAAAATCACAGCAGTACACACGGACTAAACCCTAAAATTGGAGCCCCAGAATTTAACCCTTTTTAGCTTACTAGATGACATGGCAACAGTCATTTGGGAGGTTGTTCATGCTATATTAGGGAACTGTGATATTGTGATTTATAGTAAGAAATATATATTTGATCTTAGTCCCCATTTCTGGCACAGAGCTCCTAAAACATTTGGAATTTCCTCAGAGCTGAAGACCAAAAGTTGTCTTTGCTATGTTAACAAGGTGACTTTTGGACACACCTGGGACGGGGGCCTGGTTGTTGGGGAACCAACCCTGTAATTCGAGGATTGGAACTTTCAGTTCCACCCTCTGACTTCGGAGAGGGAAGAGGGGCTGGAGGTTGAATCACTCATGAATGGCCAGTGATCTGATTGATCATGCCTGTGTAATGAAGCCTCTGTAAAAACCCATAAGGATGGGGTTCAGAGAGCTTCCAGGTTGGTGAACACGTGGAGATGCTAGCAGAGTGGTGCTCGTGGAGAGGGCGTGGAAGCTCCAAGCCCCTCTCACATACCTTGCCCTATACATCTCTTTGATCTGGATGTTCTTGATATATCCTTTCATAATAATCTGATAATCTAGTAAATAAAATGTTTTCCTGAGTTCTGTAGTCTGTGCTAGCAAATTAATCAAATCCAAGGAAGAGATCATTGGAACATCTGATCTACAGCTGGCATGATGGCATGAGTTCAAGTAGAATTGTCCAGAGACAAAATTAGTAACTAATAAAACTATCTATTTACATGTTGTTAACTTCGTTTTAAAGTGCATAGTGTTTTATTTACATTATTTTAAAGTACATGCATACATGTTCTCAAGCAGAAATGGAATAGTCACTCAGTTGAAACTACAAAAATTAAAAGGTTAGGAGAGATGAATATAATTATGTGGGAAAGGAGAGTTTTTGAAGGCTTAATTGGAAAGAGCAAGGTTATCCAAGGACACTTGGAAACAAAATGGGGCTAAAGGAATTAGCAATTAGCAAGTCCTGGAAAATGAGTGAAGAGCCAGAAGTATTTGGAAGACAGAAAAAGAACAGAAAGTAAGCCATAGATTTTTGGTAAATGAGTACTATTTCTAGCTTGTAGTCATTACTTTTTTTCTGGAGGTTCTTTATTCAATAAAATTAGCCTTGTATTGATTCTCTGTTTTCTGACAACTGTAGAGACAATTTTTATATTATGCTAAGAAATAAATATATTAGGCTATAAATGAGTACATTAAGAAGGATTACAGATTTTTCTGTGAGTTGTCCTTTATTACCATTTTTTGATCAAGAAGAATTTCTACATTTGCATTGTCCTCATGCCCTATTACCTTTAGTGCTAAAAATTCTCCCTGTTCAAAATTTAAGCCATCTTAAATCAATTAGTTTCCATTTTGAATTTGTCAATTTCTCTGCAAACCCTAGTTCTATCCATAATTTATTCATTACCACTGCCATTTTCTTTATTTTTAAAAATAGAAGTGATAAATTGGAATGAGGACAAGTAATGAAAATAAGATCACTTTGTCATTATTATGTTAGTTTAAAGCAACTGTAAGAATTGTAAATTATAGGTAAGCAACAGCTTTAACACATCTTATTTAAACAGAAAATGGATTGTTTTTGTCATAGAAAATTTAAAAAAAATTTTTCTAAAAGTAGAATAACAGAGTGTTGCTTTTCATCTACCATATTTATTTCTTTACTCATTCCCTCGCTGGGTATTTTCATTCTAAATGTGTAATGAAGAGTTATATGAGCTAGTATATACCTTATATTGCAACTTTCAAAACTTAAGATTATTAAACCAATTCCCAGGAGTTCAGGGACTCTTAGAGGGTTACTCTATATTCAGGCAAAATTAATTGAAATTCTAATCTTTTAACAGTTCTCCCTTTGTTCAGCAAATGGTTACTGTGTAAATTTAGTGCTTGAAGAAAATCTGCATATGCACATGAAAGAAAAACCTAGATTGAGGATCAGAGGTTATTTGCAAGATATTTTAAATATTTGTTATTTAGAATTCCCTTCTTTTAGGTTTGAAGTTTAAGCACTTTTGGCCTATCTGGTAGCTTCTCAGGCAAAGGTAGCAGGCAGCAGGGACCCAGTGGAATGCTAAGTGCTAATGGCCATTCAGAGAAGACCCAGGAAATTTATGAAGGGAATATGTTTATCTCGAACTCTAGATTTTAATGATATGATGCTCTCAACCATCAAGGATGCTTTTAGCTACAAAACTCCCAACTAAAAGTGGCTTAAATAATAATGAATGTTATCTCATGTTACAAGAACTTCTGAGGTGGGGTTTTTCTGGCGGTGATTTCACTGGCTTAACAGTGTCAGAATTCTAAGTTGGCTTCTCTATATGCATTTGGTTTTTCACTCATGATCTAAGTAGCAGCTCCAAGCATCACTTCACACAGACAGCACCCAGAGGAGGAGGGTGAGGTCATTTCTTTTATTAAAAAGTTGCATCACTCTTGTGCCATTGTGACCATGCCTAAACCAATACCATGGCTGATTTAGACTAATCAATTTCACTGTCCCTAAGCATTGCCACCTGAACCTGAACAAAATTTATTTTTGTTAGCAAAGAAGGAAGGGAATGGCTGTTGCCTAGGGAACCAACAGTGTCTACCACAGTGTAACTCTTGCCACCTTAGCTCAATATTAACTACTAGTTCCTCCTATTGCTTTAGCTGGGGTATGGAATCTGAGGCTAACCAGTTCCTAGAAAATGGTACGTGTGCTGATTAAATTAGTTGAATGTTGGTTTGAGGGTTATTAGGGTTAATTATCACTCCAACTTTGCTTCTGGCTGTCCCTTTCCCTCTGGTTCCCAGACAGGCACCAGGAGCCTTTACCTCAACCTGTTGGCTTTGTAGCTCACCAGTGCCTCCGTGTGGCGAGTCCACTAGCAAGGGAGTTGGGGAGAGAAGCCTTACTCCAGATCACTTCATCTCAGGCCCTAGGCTTTATACTACTAAAGTGGAATGTACCCTGGCAGTACTTGCAACTTTTCAGGAACCTAACATTTTGGAAAGGTTTTACTCCTGTCCTAAAAAACCAGCCCTACAAAACCAGCCCAATCAATCTAGGAAATCTCTCCTTGGCTGCTTCCAGAACAGGGCTGATGGAAGATAGACTGTACCAGTGCTGTCTTGTTGGTATTTGCCAGTTGCTGTGTTTGGTTGCATGTTCACACGTCACCCTACTGTCTCTGCACTCAACTCCCACCTCCCGAACCTGGGATGGCTTTAGAAAGAAGGCTGTGAGGATAAGACCGCACTGTGTGCGAGTAGTGTGCAGGTCAGCAGCTGCAGCTCCTGGGTTGCACATATTTAGAAGGTCACCTGAGGCCAACAGGATTTAGAAGCAATTTTCAAATTACCAGCTGAAGCTGCGGGCTGCTATTTTAATTTAACTCCCTCTGCACTCTGGTTAAGAGAACCACATTCTTGAACACCTTTCTGTGGTCTCTGCCTTCCCTGGGCTTCATGCACAGCAACATTTGCTCTAGTAATTCAGGTCACATCCCGTGACCTGACTAATGTGCACTGAAACTAGTTTTTTAGTAAATCTACTTCAGTCATGATAGGGTCTATTTTTAAGTTGCATGGTCCTAGCAAAAAACTAGGTGCTGTGAATATAAATTGTGGGTTTTTGAGTTTCTTTAGCTAAAAGGAAGGCTTGGGGCCACCTCAGAACCACAGCTATTATGTACTGTTTTCTAAAGAAATAGAACCACCCATTTAGTTAAACAAATTTAAATATAATTCAGAAATAATTTAAAACCTTGCAGATATTCAAATTGCTTTTCAGAAAAGAAGATTGCTTGACTATAATAATTGAATTACCTTGATCACTGGGTTTTTTTGCTTTAACAACAGTTATTACGTTAATCTGCCAAAAATTAAATTTTAAGAGATAATGATACTAATTCTGCTAGGCTCTCTTGGAGCTGTTTTATTGAAGTTCAGAAATTATTATGTAATGATCATCCTTGTGGCTTGAGAATGAATCGCAGTTTCCATCCAGATAATTTGCTCATGAAGAATGTTATACACTAGGAAAAATTACTGTGTATATTTATTAAAAAATGTAAAACAAAATTATTGTTATGTTATTATTTGGATGACCGAACATTTTTTGTGGTTCTCTCCCTATGTTCCAGAAAGGTATACATGAGTGGAATTTTAGTGCTGCTTCTGTCAGGGGAGTGAGGTAAGTTTCCTTGATATATTTCATTTTCTTAGAAGACATTTTTCTAGATTATGAATGTCTTAGACAGGACGTTTAGTCATGATTTAAAAACATAAAAAACTTCAAGAATCCTGTTGATGAAAATGTTCAACTTCTTTAGTCTCACTATTTCCGTTATAAAAAGATCTGCAACAAACTTTCACTGAACTGACTCTGTACTTGTCCCACTTAAATACGGTGAGTAAGGGGTAGATATGAACTGTGGAACAGAATCAAAGTATAGATAATAGATGATTGAGCTATCGGTTTATGTTACAGGTCTTTTGGTATTCTAGAAACTATTCTCTCCTTAGATAGCTCCAAAATACACTTCTACCAGATTGTGTCCTGTAGTTAATGTTAATGTGATGAGATTATAGAGAATTAATTTTTTAAAAACTTCCCTGAGGTCACCGTTAATTAAGTGTTCTGAGAGTAGAATGACTCACTTCGGTTCAGTTCTGACATTGCCATCATAATACCATGGGCTCAGGAAATGCCATTTCCTGGGGTTTAGAAATGAGGCTTTTTCAGAATCGAGACACCAATTAAATATTTAAATACTTGTTCTATAGAAACTCATGCTAGACCAACTCTTGCAAATTTTAAACCAAATTAGTTGTGTTTATTCTTTATCCCCACATAATAGAAATGAGGGGGAAAAAGATTTCTGAAGGTCAGTTATACAATACCCTGTTACTTTTGGCATAATAATAATTGGCTTTGTTGGCGTATGAACTGGTAAAGCTGTTTGAGTCACCGATAATTAGAGTTTGCCAGGTAAAACCACCTGTTACCTTATGAATGATCTGAATAGAAACAAGCAAGATTATGGACTGACTCATATCTTTCTGATACATACCTTCTCAAATAAAGTTTTTTTCTCTTAATATTTAATTTCTAAAACAGATCATTAGTAAAGCGCTTGTTATTTATAGCTGCATTTTAAAGCAGTCCATTTAGGACAGTGTGGTAAATATAAATTTCACTTTATTATATCTGTTTTCCATTGATTTAATTTTCTTTCATTAGGTATGCCATCACTACATAACCTTTGTTGTGATTTATAACATACGTAGAAGGCTTACATGAAGCCACTGCTGGTTTGTATGTTGGGAAATTTGAGTTCCAGTGTGTGACTTCAAAGAGAGCTAACCTTTCTTGGCTTTCTCGTCTATAAAGAGGTGACAAACTGTAGAGGGAAATTCGACTAAATCAGCAGTTGGTCTTGCATCATCTCAGAACTTTCCTACTTCAGTCAATGGACATTTATTGAGCACTAGCTGTGTTAAATGTTGAGTCCTGTTCTGCTAAGGATACAAAAATGACTAGGACATGAACTCTGCTCTCAAAGAGCTCTAAGTCCAACAAGAGAATAGACATTTAACAACTAATAGTAATACAGTGTGAGATGAGCAATGATAGAACTGTGTTCAAAGAACAGGTTCAAAAGGAAGTCTTTCTATTTCAGGTGGAAGTAGGGAAGGAAGTAAAACCTAAGCTGGGTCTTAAATGATGAGTAGAATTTCTTTAAAAAGTCATAAATAATGTGCATTCAAATTGAAGAAAGAGCAGATGTAAAGGCTTAAAATAGGGATTGACAACCTACCGGTCAGATATGGCTCACTGCCAGTTTTTGTAAATAAAGTTTTATTGGAACTCAGCCATATTCATTTGTATATTGTCTAAGACTGCTCCAACAGCAAAATTGAGTAAGTTGTCCTGCAAAGCATGACATACTCTCTGGCCCATTATAGAATATATTTGCCAACCTGTGGCATAAAACAGCATGTCCTGATTGGTAATCTCAAAATTGTTTTAATTGCTATAAAGGAAACCACTTGCTGAGTTCAAACCAAGTAATGTTTCATATTGCTTCACTCCTCTAAAATCTCTACAATTAACAAGGTGCTTTTACTGCCTCCACACATTACTTTCCTAGCTTTGGAAACGTTTTGTGGTTCTACAGATCTCATAGAACCAGAATCACCAAGGTCAGCCAGCCAGTTGATACTTAGGCTTTTGCTCATAGCACACAGTTTAGTGCTGTAGAAGGCAGGACACCTTTCCCATGTTGTTGGAGGGACCTGTAGCTTTTGTGTGCCTACACCACCCAGAGCAGCTCTATGTACAGATAGAGGTAGAAAGACAATTCTCAGAATATTAAATGATTTTAGTGTATTGTGGTACAGAGAATATTACTTTTTGAAGTACTATTTTTTAACTTTTTGTCATAAACAACATAGATTTCATAATTGAGACAACATAAAAAGTATTTTTCATTACAATGCATGAAAGTATTGGGATTATTCTGAAAAATTCTTTTTGTTTGTTTCAGTATTTCTAAATTTGAAGAACGGTGCTGTTTTCTTTATGTGCTTCACAATTCCGATGATTTCCAAATCTATTTCTGCACAGAACTTCACTGTAAAAAGTACGTATTATTCATTGTTTGTGTGAAAAAGACTGTTCTTACCTGATTATTATTTATAATTAATGAGTGGATGTGTAGCTCCTGCAAAGAATTCATGGTTATGTGGTTATGTAAATTTCATTTGGGCTAGTATTTTATAATTATGTGGTATGTTTAATAGAAAATTTTGAGGGCTCCCTTTAATAAATCAGCTTTGTCTTAGTCAGTTTATTTTTCCACAGACAAAACATTAACCAAGACTTACCAGTTAATTTCCAAATAATATTTCTCACTTTTAAAGTGCTCACTTATTATAATATATAATTATCAAAATTTTCTTGAATTCTTTGGAATAATCTCACCATTATCTACAACAGTGGCTCTTAAACTCTCTCACATTAGAATCATTTGGTAAGCTCTAAGAAGTACCTGGTCCCTACCCCAGAACAATTGGATTTTCTGGTGGAGGTGCAGCCTGAGTTAAGAGCCTGTTACCTGATATCCACCAATAAACTATAACCCAAAAATCTATGAGTGCATTGGGTTTGTTAACTTGGGCTAAAAATTAAGTACTTCATGTCCCCTTAGAACATAATGGTTGACTGCAGAGACTTAGAAAAGTAATTGACAATTTAGAAACCTAAGTGAGGGTTAAAATTAAGCTTGGACATAAAATTTTGCTGCGGGTTGTTCTTATTCAAATAATCACTATTTGACCCTATTGTAAATGACAGGTATGCTAGCTGCAATATCCAGTCAGTAATTTTTATCTTGGTATGAAGAAAATATATGTTTGTTTGATCCATAATTATTGGCTAAAGCTTTATTTTTATTATTGTAAAATATGGAGTAAAAAAGATTTGGAAATAATGAATTTTTAGCATATGTATGATCTGATTTTCTTCTTAAATTCTCAAGACTTGATTTGTTTCTATGACAATTATAGCCAAGATTCATGCAGTGCTTATTACCACAGACCTAATATCTATTTTAATCTTCAAAAAAACCTATTAGGTAGGTAATACTAATATCTTTGTTTAAAAGAGTTAAAAAGTAGTCTTGGAGAGTTTAACCTAAAATCGTATATAGCAATAAGTGTAAAATCTAGGCTTTGAACCAGGCACATATGACTCCAGAATACAAACTTCTAAAAATTACACAGTGCTCCCAGTACACTATAAGTGTTATATTCTGCTTAGAGATGTTCATGTTGAAAGAATCTGAACGAATAGCTGATGGAAGTTTTTACTGTAGATCTTAACGTTTGTCTTTAAAGCCAGAATTTTTCTTTAGGTATCTATCTCTCTTCTTCCTCTTGGTTGAATTTGCTTTTGTCTCTAATTCATCATGCTATTTAATCTTTCTCAGAGCATAGTGTTATTCTGATCAGGTTTGGGAATTTTTTTATTTTTTTGTCATTGACCTCCAAGAAATCTATATAGAGAAAGAAAGAGTAAGGAAATAGTCACCACATGCAAACTCCATAGATAGGCACCGGACTCCAAAATGGACTTTGTCTATTTTGTTCATTGTCATATTTCCAAAGGCCATATCAGTTTTTGATTCTAGTAGATACATTATGAGTAGTTGTTGGATGGATGGATGGATGGATGGGTGGATGGATGGATAAATAAAAAGAGGTACTGTGAAAAAAAAAACTCAGTTTTTTCCTT
>NW_006438088.1:9686427-9747078 GCF_000325575.1 Pteropus alecto
TTTCTTTCCTGTGTGTCTCCTTTATTCCTCATACAAAATGCTTCATTTCTGACATTTCTTTCACCAAATGAGTGGAGTTTTTTTTCCCCACAACAAGCAATTCTCTGTGAAACCAGCTGGGTATCCTACAATTGAACTCAATTCTAATACTATGTATCTGGAGATAGTGTCAGATTCTGTAGGTTAAGAGCTCAGTCCCATGAAAGACTATTTTTCCCCCTCTGAAGATGCCAGTCTCAAGCCCAGATTATCCCCTGTGCTTTTGACCAACCAGCTATAGATTGGAGGTTCCAGTGGCCCACTACTTGTGTTTGATTAATTTGCTAAAGCAGGGCACAGAATTCAGGGAAATACTTATGTTTACCAGTTATTTAAAAGATATGATAAAGGATACAGATGAACAGCTAGATGAAGAGATACATAGGGCAAGGTCCAGAATGGTCCCAAAATGGAGGAGCGTCTGTCCCCATGGAGTTGGTGTGAATGTGTTTGCCAGCCTGGATGCTTCCTAAACCCTGTACTGTTGGGGTTTAATGGAGGCTTCATCACATAGGCATGATCAGTTATTATTTTTAGCCCTTTTCCCCCTCTGTGGAGGATAAGTGGGAATGAGGTTGAAAAATCCATGCTTTTCATCAAGCAGCCCACCCAGCATCAACTCATTAGAACAAAAGATGCTTCTTGTTCTCTTATCACTTAGGAACTTACAAGGGTTTTAGGAGCCCTGTATCAGAGATGGAGTCAGAGACCAAATATTAGAACAAGAGATCCTTCTAGTATTCTTATCACTTAGAAAATTCAAGGGTTTTAGGAGCTCTGTGCCAGGAACAGGGGACAGAGGCCAATATGTATTTTCTATTATCTCATAGGTACAGGGATACAAGAAAGGTTCTGCGTTGTGGTAATAAACTTTTCTTGTTGCACCGTAATCTGCTCTTCCCTTGGACTGGCAATGCACAGCATCACCTGCCTGTGAGGGTATCAGCCCCTGTTTATAGTCCCTCCTTACTTTATGACTGGAAACTATTATCCCCTCTGAATGGATAGACGTAGCTAGTGTTACAGGGGACAGATTTGTTTCTTGCCATATTATTTTTCTTGGCTCTGAAATGGTCTCCAGGAAAACCACTTTACAAGAAGAGTTGCTGAAAGAAATGTTTGTCACCAAATGAGAGGTGGCTTGTCACAAACATATAAGCTAGCTATTCTTGGTTCACATCAGTGTTTCACAGACTATATTTATGGGACCCCGTATATATGATACTGAGGTGCTCAGGCAGATTTAGTTCCCAAAATCAAATGTAGTGGCTAGCACTATATCAGATAGCCACCTCAGAATTTAGAGACACTATTCTAGAATATAGATATTTCTATTATGTCCCATTTTAAGTAATAATATCAACAGCAGCAAAACAATAATAGTTAATATTTAATGAATACACTGTGCTAAGCACTTTACAAGTGTTACCTCAAGTCATCTTTACAACAGCCTGTGAGACAGATGAGTATATTCTCCATTTTATTATTAAGGGGTGAGCCTCAGAGGCGTGGAGGAGCTTGCCTCAGATCACACAAATACTAACAATTTTGGTCTGATATCCAAGTCCACATTCTTAATGTTGCTGTGACCTTGTCTAGCTTCACTATTCTAATTTTATACTGTATTATGTTGTTATTACTTGAAGTGAGGCAATAGGTCAGAAATGTCTGGAAAATCCTACCAACCAATGTTTTCATTTTGAAAAATCATGTTTTTCGCACTGATACTGATAGTTTATTGCCTGATTCTTTTGGCTCCCAGATTTGAGCTCTGAAGTCACTTTGTACCATACTTGTTTATATTTAAGGTTTTGTGTATTGAGTAACCACATACCAACTTGCATCGTAGGTTTTTCGAAATGGTGAACACCATTACAGAGGAGAAGGGGAGAGGCCAAGAGGAAGGAGACTGTGAAACTGACTCCCTGGAGGTAACGAGTTAGATCTTCATGTTCATTTTACAAAGTTTCTCTCTGGCTGTTTTTTAAAAACGAAATATTTAAAACTTTACTGAAAGAAGGAAGGGTGTGTGTGTCCATGTGTGTGTGTGTGGTATGTGAGTGGTGATGAGGGTTGGGGGCTCAGCCCGGGTCTGTAAACTTTGCCTTTATGTTACATTACAGACAATTCTACTGCGAGCACTGGGAACACTCACCAACCAAACCAAACCAAGAGGGGAATGCTCAGTTTTCTTCCAAGAAATATCCAGAGCATTTTAATAGATCTGTTGACCTCACAAGAAACAGCTTATGCAATAGTGCTCTCATTCATCAAAGTGTTCCCAACTCCCCTTCTCAAGGAAGTGCAGGGATACTGTTCTTTTAGTGTTAGAAAAACATTCTTACACTTCTGTCCTTTGCATATCATCAGAATAATTTAAAATCTATGGTGTAGCATGGCTTCTACAGTATTCCCAATGGATTGGATAGTCTGTACAGTGAAGTCAAGCATACGTGTTTTAAGTATTTTGGCTTAGTTTGCCATAATGCCACAACTAGAGATACTGCTGGCATTTGTTTTTTCCCATGGATGTCCTCTTAGCATTACCATTAATGAATGACTACACTTATTTCTGGGCTGTGAAGATGAGATCTATCTTGGCTTTCCCTCTCATTGAATATCCCTTTGTAACCAGAGCACTTTTATAATATGAGTTATTAAATAACCTTAACATATTTTGCATAATTTATAATTCCATTATATCTTTGGTTACATTCTTAGATATTTTCAGCATTCTTATTTAAAATTATTTTGTTAGTATTCTAAATATTTGATTAAAAGGAGTCTTTCAATTTCATTACCACAAACTGAACTCAAACTTCAGGCTATGAGTGACATAGCAAAAATAATTCCTCTACTTCCCATTCCTTACAGTGTAAACAACAAGGATTACTTTAGTGATTAAGATTTCTATGCAGAATAATTATTTTCTGATCTTTACCTCAATTTGAGAGAGAATGAAAATTGTTTCAATACAAGTAGCATTTATTCCTGAAGCATTTAGGTACTTTGCCCCAAAACAAAATCAAAATGTTTGAAAGGTCAGATGCTCTGTAATGTTTTTAACTTCATTTAGGATGGTGTCAACATTTGGCACACATTAGGTATTAATGCAGTTCTATAACTACAGATTTGAAGCTAATCTTTAGACACTTTGGTCTTTCAAAAACTTCTTCCTGAAAGCCCATGTTAAGATTGCTTTTCTTTCTGATTTGAATAGTAAGGTTTCTTTGAAGCAATACAATTGTGAGAGGGATTCAGCCTCCTTTGGGTCACAGTGAGAAGCCCCTTCTAACTGGTCATTTCTGGCTCCAGTGAGATCCCCACGCCGGGGTCAGGAGCCTTGGATTCTGATTTAACTTTGCCAACAGCCAGTTTTGTAACTTTGGACAAAAGTTCATACTCCCTCTGGACTAAGGTGATTTCATTCCTTTAATGAGAGTTGAACAAGATCTTCAATGTCCTTTCCCAGCTAAAGTTTTTTATAATTTTCAAGATTAGTACAGACTGTATGTGGTTTTTCACATATAGCTCAATACCATTTTCAGAGGACTTTTCTATTTTTCTTTTGACTTTAAGCCTTGTTTTCTTACTCAAGGCTACATTTTGACATGGAAGGGTTATAAACATATACCTTAAATAATTTAATGTGTTAATAAGTTTATGTTAAACTCATTGAACAGTTTATTACAGTTAATTATAAGGATTCTAACACTTATCAACTGTGGTCCCTATTTTTGTTCTCCCTGCCTTTCATATCTCCACTAAGAGCAAGGGCATCTGCCCAGTAACCCAAGCCAGACATCTTAAGAAACCTCTGCTCCCAGCCTCTCTCATCCTCACATCAGTCTTTCTTCCAGCCCCTTCACTTCATTCTCATCCTCACACCAGTCTTTCCTCCAGCCCCTTCATTTCATTCTTTCTGTCACTCCTCCATCTCAGGTCTTCATCATCTCCCATGTGATGTGATCTCTCTCCTGCTGTCAATACACTGTCATCAGATCTCTCATGTAGGTTTAATCCTGTGACTTCCCTAATTAAAACTCTTCAGTGCTACTTTTCACACCATGCAATGTTCTTCAGTCTGGCTGTAACTTACCCTTTCCTTTGTACCCTGCAGTCCAGCAGTGCCAAACTCCTTTCTGTTTTCCAGATGCCCAAGCTTTTCTTGCTCTTGGACTTGACATGCAGATGCCTAACTCTACATGCTTTTTCTGCTCTGTCCCACTTGGTGACTACATCCTAATTTTTTGAGATCCAGCTTATGTCATTTTTTCCTTTGGATTACTTCTGAACACCCCTTCTCACTTTGCTCTGCCCTCATAACATGTTTGCCCACTCCTGTGTCCTAGCTCTTCTTGTTGCATTATAATTCGATACCCAGCACCAGACGGTTAACATCCAAAGGCTAGACTGTGGCTCTATTTCTCTTTTAATCATATAGTCTCCATTAGTGCCAGGAGTCCAGGGAGTACAGTCCAAAGACTTCGAAGAGTTTGAAGCTGGAGAGTGACAAAACCAGAATTGTTTAAACAGTATCTCAAACTGGGAAGAGGGGGATATGGATTGGAGGGGACAGAGTAAATGCTGGGAAACTGGCTTGAAGGTTGTTTCATCAGTGTTAAGTCAATGAAGGAATGATATCATTATCAAGCCATTATCAAACCATTCTCTTTTTACCTCTTTTTTTCTTTCCTTGAAAAGAGAACCATACAGATTACTGAAATCCTTTTAGTGCTCAATACAAAATATGCTGTGTCTCCTACTTCACTCCTCTCCCCAAAACAAACATATATTCTCCACCCCTTATCAGTCCATCTTTCCTTCCCTCCTTCTCTCTCTCCCCGTCTCATCTTCCCTCCTTTTTCCCCAACATCTTTATTTTTCTTACATGCATCTGCACCTCACTGTTTCATCAAAATGGGCATATGATTGACACAAACCTGAGGCAGTCATAGCAGCTGGCCCTGTGCACGTGTTTATACATAGTTTCCAGTGTGCATAAAAAGCTGACCTCTTAGATGGAGTGGGGCCAAAGGGAAGGTTTTCCTTTGACTCAAACATCTGTCACTTTCTTACCATTTCCTTTTCTGATGATTTGCCTTACAAATTGTAAATTATGGTTTAGAATTCATTTAAATCAATTTAGAATCATCACACTGGTTTTTCTTTAGCATCCTATTTCTATTTCTGTTCAGATCTGAAGCTGAATATCCACAGTTACCACACTGTCTGAGAAAATATATCACATACAGTATTGTATGATATGAGTATCAGTTTTGTTCCTCAGTCATTCATTCTGTTGGAAGGGAAAAAGACTTTTTCCTATACTAACTTGGTTTCAGTGATTGGGGGCCTGCGAATTAACTGACAAAAGACAGATTGACAAGAAAAAAGACAAAGCTGGTTCATGTAAATGGGAGCAGAGGAAGAAGTGGCTTTTAAACAGCTAGAATTAAGAATTTATCTTAATAAGAAGGGTCCTTAATAAGTAGGACTTCAAGGGACAGCACATGGTGAGAAACAAGTGGAAGGTATGGTTCTGTAAAGATTTTGTTTATGCAATTTCTCATCCAGGTAGGAGTGGTCCTGAACCTCCCAGAGAGGGGATATGGCAGCTGTATTTTCAAGAGGATTTGCTTAAGTCAACAAAAGAAATTTAGATAAGGTTTTATCTGCAGCTGCTATTTATTTTGATATTTTTATTCAGCTTAAAATAATCTTCATCCCACATTTGTGGGTCCAAGTGGATCTCATCAGTTCACTCAACAAATATTTATTGGGCACCACTATGTGGTAGGTACTAATTCTAGGTGCTGGAGATACAGCAGAGAACAACATAGAGGAAAATCCCTGCACTCATTGAGCTTACATTCTAATAAGTAAGATTTCTAGTATGTTTGATAATGATCACAGTTAAGGAGAAAAATAAAGCAGGGAAGGAATTAGGAAGTTACAGTGTAATGGGATGTGCAATTTTGGATGAGGAAGTTAGGGAAGACTTGTTGAGAAGGTGATTTTGAGCAAAGATCTGAGAGAGGAGAGATCAATCAAAATAGATATTTATACCTGCAGCATTTTTAGCATACTATTAATGTTATTAATAGTTAATGTTTTTCACATTTATATATTAGGAAGGCAATACAGACTGAAAACTAACAAAGCTATTATTTGGGTCTTTGAGGTGATCACTCACCTAATATAATTAAATATAGAGAGAAGTACATAGGTTTCTGGAAGGTGGTTGTTTTACCATCAGTCCCTTCACAGTGCAAGGACTAAATGAATCACCACTTTGTCATTTGGCCTTGTCAGTATTGTCTTTCTCCTCCGACTTTCTTTCCAGCACCAGTTTAGATTGTTCTGGGCAGGCAACAATAGAGGGATGATTCTAGAAGTATTCTCATCATTGCTTCAAAATGCAATCGTTTCCCTTAGCAACAACCTGAATTCCTAGCCTATTGCCATAGAAATAGAATGCAAAATATATAAGCAGTGCAATCTTACTTTTTATTTTTTAAAACACTCCTTTCCCTGCTCCTCTTTTTCTCCATATTTACCATTTCACATATCTTGCCTTCCATTGGCCCAGCTCTGTTCTGCTTTTTCTGGCCATCACATGGATAATTCTATGTCCTTACAGGCTGGGCCAGTCTCCTCAAACCTGCCTTTTCAATTTATATCTCTGTCTTGTAAGAATCGAAAGAAGAGATAAAAAGAAACCAAGCAGCAATTACTCATTGGAACAGTTTTCAATCATGTCTGTCTTACTAAAAGTCCTTTTGGTTTTTACTATGACTACTTCTAACAGAAGTCAACTTCTGTACCTAATAAATATCTTTTAAAAAAGAATAGCCTTTTGATGTGTTGGATTTCTGGGGGAAACTAAAACTCAAGCAGCTTCATCTAGGCTTGTATATTCTTCATTGTGCTATATAAATATCCCTATGGCAAAATTCCTTTCAACCAAAAGTAAACCGATAATGATTTTAAATGTCTTGTTTTGGCACTTGATTGAAAAAAAGATTATCAATTTTTCTATACCATGATTAATTAATTAAGCAAATAATTACTGAGCATCTGCTATAAGCCATATATTGTTCAGACTAGGGATAGAGCAATTAAAGATAAAATCTTAGTTCTCAAAGAGATCAGAGTCCAGACTGGAAAACAGACTGGACAAGAGCGATAAATGCATGGGAGAGTGAGTGCAGGTGGCCCTGGAAGTACATCAGATCAGAACGTAACCTGGACTTTGAGGGTCAGGTGGGTGATTCAGGAAAGTTTCCTGGAGTTTGATTTTGAAGGATGAGGCAGAATTACCCAGGTAGAAAGCACAATGTGTGTAAAGGCACAATGATCTTGGGAACCTTGCTGAGAGATTTTGGAGGAGATTGATGAGAGAGAGAAGCTTGGACACAGTAAGATCCTGAAGAGTATTTATGCTGTATTAAGGAATTTTGATTTGATCTAATAAAGCAGAGGCAGTGGTATGAACCTGGAAAGCGCACTCTGAAACTTTTGGTTTGGGAAGTTCACTGTCAACTTAATGGAGAATAAATTGGAGATCAGGGCAACAAGAGAGGGTGGAGAAGGGAGGCTAGTTAAAATAAATAAGTCACGGGATGTAGTGTACAGCACAGGGAATATAGTCAATAATATCATAATAACTTTGCATAGTGACACATGGTTACTAGACTCATCATGGTGATCACAATGTAAGGTATGTAAATGTTGAATCACTGTTATACATCTGAAAGTAATAAGATGTTTTATGCTAACTATACTTTAATTAAAAAGATTTTTTAAGAGTCTATATAATTACCACAGAAGAAAAGTAAAAAGGGCTTGATCCTAGCAATAACAGCAAAGATAAACCTGACAGCATTTGGCAATCAGTTTAATATGGGAAGCAAGAGAAAGAATGGAGTCTCAGATAACCACCAGAGGTTGACCAGCTGTATACTTAAATAAGCAAATGGCCGTCTAGTGGATATTGACAGTATGCTGGAACACCTTTATAATACAGGTGTTTGGAAACAGCTAATATTCACCTTATAAGCTCTTATGCTATTATAGGATTTCACTACAGCATTGGTAGTGAAAAGAACTCAAAATCCGGAATCTTATGAGCTGGGTTTAAACCACAGCTTTGACGTATTTTCACTGGAAAAGATCAAATGAAAAGATCATTTCACTGATCATTTCTAAATTGGAGCTAATCATAGACCTTCCCTACTATGACAGGCTTATTATGAATATCAAATGAGATGGGTTATCGAAAGTTAATTTTTTCTTTTAAATTATTATAGAGCATTATAATAACGTAAGGTGGTGGTAGTATCTGGTTCAGTGTATAGGTTTCTGTTCCTTTGAGGGTGCACACTGGCAAGGATGAACTACTTCGGTGATGTTCCCTGCCCTGCCTCCTGCTGGCTTGGGTCTTGGCTAGTAGATTTCCAGCATGCATGGCACAGCATGGCAGAAATTTGCACCACAGGAATTGGATGTGGAGATTGGGGCTTCTTCAGGTAGCATTTTTGAACTATGTTTACTGCCTCTTTGCTGGAGCCCAGTTTTATCTCTTCGTCTGTGGAAATTGCTAAATGATCCCTGCTACCTCTTGTCTCACCTGAAGACATACCCAGTCTTCAGCTCTGGACTAGGACAATCTTCAGCCTACATTAGCAGCCAGAATAAGAGTGTTCTCTAATCTACCACTAGGTACCTAGGAATGAGTGCTCAGCGTTGCCACTGGGAAAGTAGTCACCTCCCTTCCAGATTTTGGCCTCTGTCCTTAGCCAGAGAAGGGCCCATGACAGGGAGGTCATTGCTCACCCAGTCCTGGCATAGTATTGGACATAGTTTTAACCCAAGAACATACAACCTCATTGCTTTCTCTTAGACTTGGAAACCTGTTGGAAACAAACTGGAGCTGGTAACAACACCCTCCCTGCCAACACACACACACATCTTCCTTATTTTCTGTGGTAGTGGTCTTTCAAATGGAGAATGTATACCCCAGAGAGTTTGCAGTGATCTGACTATCTACTTCTGTAGGTAATTTGTTGGTTTGATCTCTGCTTCCTTTTATGATCTCTTTGCCTTTCATATTTTGTAGTTTCCCTATAATATATCTGAGTGTGAATTTATTTTCACTTTTCCTATTTAAGGCTCAATTTCTGGAAGTTATATTTCTATCTCAAATCCACCTGACCTTTTTCAGAGTATCTTTTATATATTTTTTTAATTTATTATTTTTATAACTTACATTAAATGTACTTTACAGTTTCAGTTTCTTTTTATTTTATGAAGTTTTAGAGATTGATATTTGTCAAATCAGCTCTCACTAGTGGTGAATTATTTCCTTATATATTTAAAAATTTTGAATTGTGAGCTCAATTTCAGTGGTCCATTAACAGTGAAAATCCTGCATAGTTTATATTGAGAGCCTCCTTTTAAAGTGTTTTTGCTTTGATTCTGCTAGGAACTCTAGGGATGTCACATGCTCAAGACCAATTATGGGTATTTTAAGTATAAATTTGAACTCCAAACTGCATGAGGATCAGCCAGTGGTTGAAAGTATTCAGAGAAGACTCTTTTCTGTCTACTCAGAGCTCAGTTTGAGACAGACAAGCTTTCTTTTTGTTTCCCAGTACAGTGGGCTGACTTTTCACCAAGTTAAAGTCATTTAAGGACTCTGGTTTTTGTGTTCTAGCTCTTTACCTAATGTTGGCACAAGGCCTCTTTTCTTATCCCTTCATGGGCTTTGAGACTAACTTTCCAGATAACGTATTGACAAACTGTAGCCCAAAAGGTGAAATCCAACCTACCACTTCTTGGTAAATAAAGTTTTATTGGAACACAGACATGCCCATTTGTTTACATATTGACTGGGCTGTTTTCGCCCTATAATGGCAGAGCTGAGTAGTAGCCACAGAGATTATATGGCCCATAGATCTGCAAATATTCAGTATCTGGCCCTTTACAGAAATGTTTGCCAGCCCTTGCCCTAGATTAATGAGACTGACAGCCCTGCCCTCATCCCCACACTGTGGGCCACAGGGATATCATCAGTGCTTGAGATTATCTGTCGAGTGTTCTTTTTCCTCTTTATTTCTAGCTCCTGGTAGTTTTTACTTTTTTACTTTTTTGATAGATATTGATGCTAATCACACTGGCTAGACATTTAAAAGTTTATATAACTTATTTTATCTAGGCGTTTTTAGCAAGAAGATTTTCATGTAACTAATCCTCTAAAACCAGAAGCCCATTTTTACTATCTTTGGATAGTCATATATTATTTTTTAATATTTCCTTGACTTAACCTTTTAACTTTAATCATTTAAAATTTTTCTTTGTTTTCTAATGCAATTCTTTAAGGCCATGAAAATTGTCATCTACATACCTCTGTATGTGTGGGTATTTGATATGTAATGTACTTCTTGTGATTTTTTAAACTATTTTGTAATTCATTTCATTGATCAGTTCAATGAATAAAATAATCAATAAAATTGATTAAAGTTCAGTAGTCAGTGGCTCTCTTATTTTTAATATCCTGTGATCAAAGATCTGGTTTTTATGGTATCAGTTATTTGGAATTTGTTGAAATTTTCTTTGTGGCTTAGTATGACCAATTATTATATATTTTTCATAATGCCTGAAAAGAATTTATGTCTGGGTTTAGGGCTCTCTCCCTCTGTATATGTTATATCAAATTTGTTAATTGTGCCGTTAGGGTCTTTATTTTAAATCTGTCTTCTAGATATATCAGTTTCTAAAAAAGTTCTGTTAATACCTATTGTAGTTTATATTTGTCTATTTTTCTTTGTAATTTATCAGCTCTACTTTATGTATTTTAAAGCTATGTTGTGAGTGTAAAAATCCAAGATCATTGTTCTCATTTGGGTTATTTGTCAGTATTAATGTTAAATGTGCTAGCTTAAAGACATGTCTTAATCTTTGATGTCCCTGCATCCTGTAATTTCAGTCTGAGACAGAGATGTGCCTTTCTGGATGCCTCCAGATCTGTAGAGGTTTCTACCAGATTCTCTGTAAACGCCTTTCATTTTGATCCAGTTTTCCATATGTGACTAATACACCTGACAGTTTGGGGTTTAGGAATATAGAGATTTCCTTTTTACATCAAAGATGAATTTCCCTCTATTTTCTATTTTTATATTGTTTTTGGTCTTGGAGAATTGGGAATGATATTAAAAAAATCTTTACCAATGTCAACTAGTAAGACCCTAAATTTTTCTTCTTACCCAAACCAAAGCCTTTTAAGGGTTGTATTCTCTTGGTAGAGTTGTGAAATACTTAGACAGCACCAGAAGCTGAAAAACAAAAGAAAGATGAATTAGATGTGCTAGGTATTGATAGATATTGATGCTAATCACACTATCACCAGAATCAATGAAAAAGAGGATTAATGGGTAGAAGAATCCAAGTGAGCTTTTGAAGAAACCTATCCATTTAAATACCTCATCCCCACTGTATTCACAACAGTTGTGGAAACATGGACACGCCATCTGCTTTATATTGAGAGTGTCTCTGTTTTGGTCCTTGAAGCCGCTTTTTGGAATGTCATCATGTTTCCCCTGTTAAAGCTACCTGATAAAATAATGAAAACTGCTCTTGGAAAAGTTGATGTTTAAAATGTAGAATGCAACTAATGTTTCATCTTCTCTCCCCATTTTTCTTTGCAGTATGACTATGAACATGATGAAAATGGTGACAGAGTTGTTTTAGGAAAAGGCACTTATGGGATAGTCTACGCAGGTCGAGACCTGAGCAACCAAGTCAGAATTGCTATTAAGGAAATCCCAGAGAGAGATAGCAGGTACAGTAATTGGGGTTAGTAAAAAGCCATTTTCTAAGGTATATTGAGTTGTTTGTAGCATTTTAGGAAATATTTTAGTGATATTCTAAGTAATGAAACGGTCTGAAAACTCCGTTGTTTTAATTAGTTCCCTCTAAGGCTTAACTGCTGCATCTTTCAATGAATTACAAGACTTTGGTGGAAACAGACAGCATTTCTGAAGTAACAAGGGCAGGACTTGCAAAGAATAGAAAAGAGAATGGCCCTGTGTGTCTTGGGCCCAGTTTATGTCAGATAATGGTTGGTTTATTGTATGCATAGATGCGGGGTAAGCATTCTGAAATGGTTTGAACCAGAGGTTCCAGTTTCCAGTCTGGCACATAAGGAGCTTAGAGGTCGTCACTCCATCCTAACAACAACTAGAAAGCTAAACAAACTAATAAATCAACGGCTGTTCTTAGATCCATCAGATAAGTCAGGTCACAGGAGAAGCCACTGCCCCTAAAGTGGAGAGACACTCATAAGGGAGCGCCACACTTTTGTACATTTTGTTTCCAGGCTCCCTACCAGGTCCTCACAGTTAATACAGGAGAAAAATCCCATGGCGCTTCTGATGGGGCGCAGGGAAAGGAATCATTTTGAAATATGCCAAAGCATTCTGTTCTTAACAAGGCCTGCTCTTAAGAGAAACTATTTGTACCAGGGCCTAGCCTGTTGGGGTGCTCTCAGAGCCTGACCAACCTGGGAGAAGGGAAATACCCAACTCCAGCCTTCTCTAGCCATCCTGTCCCACCTAAGGGAGGGTGGCAGGAGAGGAGGTGGGAAGCAGGGCTGAGAAACTGTGACATTCATAGCTCAGCAGCCATTTGTTTCTCCAAACAAAATCATAGAAAGAGAGAAGAACAGATATTCAGTAGGCAGACAGCTGTTGCTGTCTGCCACCTGTATGATTCCATGTTTTCTGTGCTGTTGTTGCAGTTTCCTCTTGTTGAATTCATGAGACGTGTGTGTGAACTCTTATGAAATAGTGACAGAAATTACTCATTAAGAACCTAGAGTAATGTATATAAATTTGTCATATTAAAATTTTTGTTGAATATTCCTGTATGTTCTTAAGTAACATATACATAGAATAGATTTTGAAACAATATAAAAATGTAAAGGAGTTGTCACTATCAAACTGTTATAGCAAACTCATTAATGTTTAGCAACGTCCCCTCTGCTCCCACCACCAGATGAAGATAAGCAGGTATACAGAAGAAAACCACTTTTAAAATCATCTTTGTAGCTTTCACAAAGCTATACACAAAGCACACATAAAGCACAGTGACAGCAACAAAGGTCACATTCCATAGTAATGCACTGAGCATAATATGGGCTCTTCAAAAACAGGCATGGCAGGCCCTTCTCTTGAACAGCTGGCACAGGACAACTTCTTGTTTCCTATAAAAGAAGATTACAATGAAGTCTATCCTGTTATTGTGAGATACAATACACAAGGGTATTTCCATCTGTGTGCCCTAGAGAGGTTTAGATGTTGCATTTTAGAAAGGTAACAGCTAGAATAATTGCTAAAGTACTAGGATGGGTGTGAATAATGCATGATCCAGCATACACTAAACATTGCCACTGTAATGAAGGATTATAGCAACAAAAATAGTGTCTTCTGTATTTCCTTCACACTCTGAAAACACTTTGTTGGAGCAATTGTAAGAGAGAGGTGGTGGATTTTAAGTACACTGTCATAATCTATCCCAACTAGTGATTAACCTTGGGTTGGCTTCCTCTTCTAACATTCTATGAACCCCTGAACTGTTTGTTTAGATCAGTTGTTCTCCACCCAGCTGTATATTAGAGTCAACTGAGGAACTTCTAAAAACGCTAATGCTCAGGTTGTACCACCCAAAATTCTGGGATAGGCCAGATGTCTAGCCAAAGTGAGAAACACTGGTTTAGATGATTATAGTGGGAATTTGACTCAGAGTTGGTGCTCTGGAGACAACTATAGATTAATGAGTTTTCAAAGCTGAATATATATAAGTATTTCTGATTATCTATACCATTTCCTCCTTCCACTGTTACAGTTAATTGAGAAGAAATAGGACTTGCTTATAATTCCCATAGACAAGCATAGCTTATGGACCTGAACAAATTATAATTTCATGCTTATTTACTGCTTGGCACTCACACTTTCACTTACACTTAGTGAAAATTGTTGGGTATTACTAATCATTTCCATATTAAAGAAGAGTTCTTATTCTTAGCTATGATGAATCCCGATTATTATTGTAACTTTCGAGCTATCCTTCGGTTACATAATACAGAGGTGGGGGAGAGGGAGCATATATTTGCTTTTCTATGATCTTAACATTTAAACATTCATGATTAATTTTCAGCAGATGGTTCATCATAAACTGAGTTAGTCACTTGCTTAAAGTTATTTAGTGATCTTGATCTCCTAAATCTGTACAATAGGCCCAATATTTGCCACTAATTTATCTCATGTATATCAAGAGCAATTTCATTAACTAGTATTAATAAAATGTTTTAAACCCCATGGAAAAAATAATGTGAAAATGTCTTCATAGTTGAGAATCATTACTTAAGTATCTTAATGGTAGAACTATATACTGATATTTTTTATGTTATCTCATTTAAGGAATTATCAAAATGGTGGTGTTGTCCTTAACTGATAGCATGTTAAAGAGCTCAGTTTAATACTTGCCTTTATAGTTCCTAGAGTGATTCTAAAGAAAGATAAAATGAGTAAAAGATCTAAAATACAAGTCAATTTTTTGTTATTGTTGGAAGCTTTTTGAGTATTATTTCACAGATTATAGAAGTTTGCTTAAATTAAATAAATTTGGATTTTTGTATTCTAATAATTTATAGCTTATCCTGTAAAGCTTCATGAAAATAGTATTATTTCATACTAACCATACTAACTTATCGGCATTCAGAAAAATCTGTTCTGCTTATATGGATTTGCCCTTGTAAGAGCTAAGCATTTTTTGTATGGAGGACTGAGGCAGGTTATGAGGCATCAGATCCGTATTTAATATGTCTTAGTTGGTGCCTTTCACATCTTTAGCCTTCATTGCAGGGCACAAAAAAAAATAGGAAATAGCTTTGATACTGTTTCTCATTGCTGACACTCTACTATAGTTATACAATAATTATAGTAGAGTTACAATGGGTTTAGGATTATTATTTAGAAGTCTAAGTTTTATAGTACTTCAGATAATCATCAGAAGTGGTGTTCTATTTGTTCTAGTAATGTGAAATATTTTCATTTTATAATTTGATAAAGCAACATACACCAAGTACATGATTTTGAAGCCTGGTTTAGAGCTGCGCTTACTGTGTGAGGTCTTGGTTAGTAATGATTTTGGGGGAAAAGCCTGATAAAATAGAATTGGCGGACACAGTAATGTGAGGATTTTGAGGCAAGGGCCTCAAAGGAACTTGGGATATAAATGGTTTTATGTTTTCCATTGAATATTTGATAGGTGGGTCTTTCAGTAAGTTCTGGAATGAACGTTAAAGTTACTTACAGTTTTAGTTTTCCTGGGCAAGAGTCTCCTGGAATAGTAAAGTTGTGTTATGAGGCCATAATAAAGTTACGAGACCAAAGTTATGTTAATGTAGACAGTGAGCTGTGTGGATGATTTCAGTTTTCTTGGGTTCAAATCTTAGCTCTGTCACTTACTAGCTTTGAGATCTTGGACAGGTTAGTCATCCTCTCTGTGAATCAACTTCTTCATGTGTAAAATGGTCATCTTAATAGTACCTTCTCATGGGATTGTTGTGAGAAACGAGTTAATATATACAAAAGGCTTAAACAAGTTTCTGACAAACATTTCCTCTCGACCCTACCACGGCTCCAGCTTCATGGAGTTTATGTTATTATAAATAAAGGGCTTAGATGGTCATATTTGATCTTATACATGGGCATATATTTAGATGACATTTTCAATTTGTACTGTGTAAATTTATATGCTAAAGTCTGGCTACACAATTAGCTCATCGACATTTGCATGTCTTTTAGATACTCCCAGCCCCTACATGAAGAAATAGCATTGCATAAGCATCTGAAGCACAAAAATATTGTCCAATATCTGGGCTCTTTCAGTGAGAATGGTTTCATTAAAATCTTCATGGAGCAGGTTCCAGGAGGTAAGAGATGTTTTTCTTTCTTTAAAAAGTATAAATTTCTAGGGCCTTGAAGAGGAGTCAAATTGAACAGGATTAACAAGTTTAAGGTCTTAGTTTGTCTAAGTTAAAAGAAAAATTAGACTTGTGACATTACCTTGCAGTTTATTAGGAGACAGTAAATAAATATCTGAATCATTTTACTGTCAGTCTTTGTGACTTGGATTAAGGTTAACAAATGAGTGGCTTTTCACTAACTTTTTAATAATGAGCATCTTCAGAGCAGGGACACTTTCCTATTCATATTTAAGCCCAAGTATCTTGTAAAGTTCTTGGACCACTGTGAATAACCAATAAATGTTAGCTTAAATTAGTGTTACATTATTAATGTACTTTAAAGAACTCATTTGGGTAAGATTTTATCTGCTGTTTTTCCTTACTTTATAGGAAGTCTTTCTGCTCTCCTTCGTTCCAAATGGGGCCCATTGAAAGACAATGAGCAAACAATTGGTTTTTATACAAAGCAAATACTTGAAGGATTAAAATACCTCCATGACAATCAGATAGTTCACAGGGATATAAAGGTAAGATGAACCAGGATTCATTTTCATAATTTCCTTGGTGGGTAATTATTTTATTTGCAGAAACCATATTGTGTTATGGATATTAATTTAGAATGGTGAATAAATAATCTTAGAAACAGCAGACATATGAGATACCACTCTGCCCTCAATCAGTTATTGATGTTCATGTCTTATCTCTTCTACCCAAAGAATAAAGTCCATAACCATGATCAGCCAACAAAAGATTGAGCTTTCAGTACATGCCTGGCACTGTTTAGGTGCTCTGTGTGGTAGCACGGTGGAACAAAGGTGAACAGGATGTGGTCCCTGCTTCTGGGGAGCTTACAGGCTACTTAGTGTTTGTATCCTTGCCCACAGTAGCTGCTCAGTAGATGTTTATTGACTCAATAGCTCAATGGATGAATGGTTAGAAGGAAAAAAAATAAAACACCGTGTTCTCACAAGTATCATATATTTATGTATTAAACTAAAATTAGATAACCTATTAGTTTCTCTTTGAAAAGAGAAAATTCAGAATTAATAAATTTCTGACAAAGTCTGGACTGTGGAAATGTAAGTTAATATTATTACTCTAAAATCAACCCAAATGCCCATTTATTTGTGATACCCCTAACTATTTCAGGAAAAGAAGTAAAACAACATAGAAAAGAAAGTAGAGTGACTAGGAAATTAGGAATATCATAACTGAATTTATCTTGCATGCACCATGTATGGATAGCTTCTACTGTCTGTGAACTACAGCAAGCTTTGACTAGGAACTGTGTTTGACCTTGTGACCTGATAACTTGTAAACAAAAATGGTGTTAAAAATTCACTGTTGAGATTAACCGTTAATGAGGAGTTAGTGTCCTTGTTTAGTGTCCTCGTTTGCTCTAAGGACACCTTTTCTTATTGGACTTGCGAGCCAACCTCAAACAGTATTGGAAGAAAGATAACATTTTTGATTAAAGTCCTCTGTTCCCTAGGGTGACAATGTGTTGATTAATACCTATAGTGGTATTCTCAAGATCTCTGACTTCGGGACATCAAAGAGGCTCGCCGGCATTAACCCATGTACCGAAACATTTACTGGTATGTTTTTGCAATGGTGATACAGATCTCGTGTAGTTAAAGAACTAATTCTTGCATTTGAGCGTAACGTGAGAGGTAAATTTAGTCTTTGTTCTCACAAATATTAATGTTGATATCCCTTGATGCTCACTGAAAAATGTTATGCAGAATTTGATCTGGCCCTTTTCTCATCTTGTATTTATATGACTTGTTCAGTCTCCTGCTTAATGCCACTGAAGACATTTTAAAACTTTCAATTTGTTTTTTGTTTTTCTTTTTCATGTCATTACTTCTCTCCTGGTTGGCCTACAGTCACCGTAACCCTGACAGGATTTTTCTTTTTAAACATTTTTTTTTAGCCCAGCCTCTCCGTGATTCTTACTCATAACTTAATCACTTCCTATTTGGACTATGAATTCCCTCTTTCCTAATATATTTACTCTCTGTGGTGTATTCCTCTACTCGCAACATAAATAACTGGAGGATTTCAATTTGGAAAGAGGAAATGACTCACCAACTCAGAAGTGGGGTGGGGAGAGAGCTTGCCTAAGAAATTAGGCAATGCAGCTACTGAGCTGCCTCTAGAGCAAAGTCCTGGGAGGGTGGAGACCAGGTGTTTTACAAAAGGGTAACAGTGGCCAAGAGGAAACTGAGCCTCAGAGAGATTAATGACTGCCCAACAGTTATCGAGATGGCTTCTGGAATGCTCTCCATTTTAAGTTCTTATCACTACATTCTGCTATTCCTCGTGAAGTGTTAAGTTCTCATCATTATTATGAGAGAGAGATTTAGAAAAAAAAAAGATAAATAATCTTTGGTCTGATACAAAGCAGAATGGCCAGATGTCCCCATTTCTGAGTTCTGTGAGGTAGGTAGTACCTCCATTTTGCAGATGAGGAAATTGAGTGAGAAAAGAGACATTACAGCCGGAAGTCACAGCGGTTTATAAATGATAGAACTCAGATTTTTTTTTTATCTTCCTTTTATTCTTTGCTTTGACCTTCTTGCTTCAGTCTATCTTTCTCTCCACCTTACTGAATGAAATATCTGTTCTGGAAGCCTGGAAGGGGGAAAAGAAGAGAGAGAAATTCCATAAGTTTTCTCCTCAGAACAATCCATCAGCAACACCTCTTGCCTAGTTCCTACTCTCACAGCAATGAGTATTTCAAGGCCAAAAAAAAAAAAAAAAAAGAAAAAACATACACATTCAGAAAGTATTTTTTTGAACAAAATAAATTCTAACTTATTAGTAACTTTAAACGTCTTTATATTTCTTTTCTTGTACTGTCTTGTTTAGCAAGAGACATTTTAGATGCTTCCAAGATTCCACAACTTCTGAGAGGAAAATTCCTACTTTCAGACATTTTATTTGGGCAGTATGTTATTTTTATATCTTCTGTTAATCTTGAAAAGATTTTTTTAGTTCACTACGAAGTTGTAAAGCAGTCATCCCAGAGCCCTTTGCTTGTCTTCTTGCAGTGGCCTTACGTGAGAGTGACAACATGCGAATAATGTGCTAAGATCTGTCCCCAGTGCTGACCTTGATTCTTTAATCACTCACCATCATGAGCCTCAGCACTCACTTGGAGCTGGCCAAGTCTGAGCTGCTTAGGCAACCTCTGAGAAGCTGAGTCAAAAGACATTGGCCTGTTTCACCTCTTAGTGATGTAGCGAGTGGGAAGGCAGGAGCAGCCACCACTGATGGAGTGCTTACTGTATGCCCAACTGTATTAAGTGTTTTACATATGTTATTTCATTGAAATTCATACATCAGCCCTAATCCTTAGGTATCTTCCCCAGTTTATGGTGAGAAAATGAAGTTTCAAAGAGGTTTAATAACTCTCCCAAGGTCACAAAGCTAGTAATAGAGCTGTGATTCAAACTAGACTTAACATGCCAAGTAGAATTAACTTCTCCCCTTTCCTATTCCACCCACACTCTTCCCCATGTCAGTTGATGGCCACTCAAACTTAGAATTATCTACGGCGCCTCTCTTTTCTCACACTCCAACCCATTCCATTAGGGACACCTATTGGCTCTACTTTCAAAACGTGCCCAAAATTAGATCAGTTCCTCACCGCCTCCACTGCTACCACTCTTATTTCTCACTTGCATTACCTCAGTAGCCTGTTCTCCCTGCTTTACCTCTTGCCCCTACTGTCTATTTAAAATATGAATCAAGCCCTATCACTTAGAGACCTCAGTGGCTTTCTACTTTGATCTTCAGAGCAGATGAACACCAAAGTCCTTGTAATGGTGAACAAGGCTCCTTCCGACCCGATTCTGAGTCCATTACCTTTTAGACTTCATTTCCTACTTTCCCCCTGGCTCACTCTGTGCCAGAAACATGGGCCTTCCCACATTTCCTTCACCATGCAGGACCTTTGCACATGCTTTTCCTTCTACTAGTAACACTCTTCTCCCAGCTGTCTGCATGGCTAAGCCCCTCTCCTCCTTCACGTCTTAATTCCCTATTTACATGGCAGCCCTCCTTGGGGTCTGCTCCTCTTTCATTCTTGTGTTTTTTTGTTTTTTGTTTTTTGTTTTTTTTTTCCCCCATGACATATCACTTTCTAACATTATATAATTTACTTATTTTTTATGTAGTGTCTCCCACTACAAAAATGTAAGCTCCACGAGCCCAGGGATTTCTGTTTACTCTACAGCTATATTCTAAATGCCCGGAACAGTGCCTAGCCCATGGTAGGCCCTCAATGTAGATTTGCTGAATGAATGAATGGATAAAGTGCGATGTTAAAGTTTAAGCTTTTAGCTGCTAAGCTGTAGTGGCTCCCCAAGTGGTTGCAATGGCAAAGAAATTCTAAAATAGGTTAAAGTAATTTTTAAAACTTCAGAATAGAGATATATGAAGTATGGGTTTTAGAGTTAATACTCTCACTTGTTTCCTTAGGCTAATGTTCAGAATGGATTATAACTGCATTATCCAGCTCTGTAAATCTTTTTATATAAACTGTTATGTGTCATGTGTTTGTGGAATAAAGAGAACAGATATGAACACATAACTAAACCTGTTTTTTGGGGGGCACTTTTCAATGGGGGATAATTAAATATAATTGGCAAACAACATTCTTTGAAATATTGTCTGATGAATAAAAACATTGTCTAATTTATTGTTATTACTTGAATTGTCCAATTTTTAAAATTCATTATATTGTCGATCAGTTGGATTTCCTACCCAGATATTAAAACAACTCAGATTCTCTCATTACTTCTATTTTAGACCCAGAGACAACAAAAAGGAATGGTAGGCTTCAACACATACTTTCTAAGACCACTTAATTTTATTTACATCATAAAAAAGGATCACTTTGGGAGAAGCAATAAATGAAGAGAAATCAAAGCAGGAAAGATGATTTGAGAAGTGCGGTTACCTTATCTCTGGCCAGTTGAAATGCTTCCCTCCAGTAATGTTGCTGATTTAAGCTGAGAGCAAACATGTGCAGTTGAATGTGAATATGAGCTACTGCCATGTAATGATGAGGTCTAGAGGATTAACCTAGTAAGATGACAGTACTTGACAAAAATTATACACTTATTTTTATGACCAGCCAGTTTCTAGCCCATGACAGTGGATTTTGTAGAAACAACTTAGAGGAATTTTGCATAGCAGTTTTACCTACAAATCATGCACAAGGCATTTATAAAAGGTGTTTATATTTATTGAAATGTCTGTCAGTGGTTATGAACAGAAAATACTTAAGTAGCTCTTTTGGCACATGCCTCAGGATTTGAAATAATTCAGGATGGCATCTTGGATGGGTTCCTGTTTGCTGATTATATCATTCGTATGAGTATATCAGAAGCAGGGGATGTGGCAATAATCTGTTCCTGTTCTCACTATGTTCTCATTGCTAGACTTTGGGGAATCACTCCAGAGGGTATTAGAAGTGCAAATCCAGCCTCTCAGTTGAGCCAGCGAGACAACTGCAGTTGAGTGTTTATCTATGAAAGAGCAGACCAAAACTAGAACCACAGCATCTTGGCTCCCCATTTCATTCTCTTTACATCGTACTGCATTCTTCAACTCTGATTCCACACATGCTTTTAAATCTCCTTGCTTTTTCATTTTATTCTTCACACTGTCTGGTGATTTTTCTGTACTAATGGCTCATGGACTGTCTTTGACCTGTTAAACTTGTTTTTCCATGGACCCTAGGCACACAGCAGAAGCCATATATATTTGAATTACAGAATAAAGTACACCAAAAATTTATATTATTTGTAACAATGGCTTTCAGAATCTTCATGATTTCATGATTTAGAAATAAGAATGAAAACAGAAGAATTAAGCATTCAAATCAGAGATTGAGAAATATAAATCTAAGGAAATGGATGAATGGCCTATACTTTTTTTGGAAAAGATTAGAAATACACATAATAGAATTCATGCGCTTGAAAAACTGATTGCAGAAAATGTATGTTGATGTAGTTTCTGTTCTCAAATGACTAATTGTTAGACATTTCTAAGAGGTCCCAGTGAAATAAAACCTTAATTACACTAAGACATGAAAAGCTATCTGTTCATTACCAGATAATGTTGGTAAACTGTTTTTATATCAGTGATACAATCCATCATAAAATTGCTATTTCCTCTTTTATTAACAGCAGAGAAAACTGAAACTCAAAAAAGATGAGATTAAGACCTGACTCATGCTTTTAAAGTAGTCTTACTTATGTAGAGAAATTGAAACTGTCATTAGGTGATTCGTCTTTTTTCTCCTTTTAAAATGAAACTATGTTTGAATTATTTCCAGGTACCCTTCAGTATATGGCACCAGAAATAATAGATAAAGGCCCAAGAGGCTACGGGAAAGCAGCAGACATTTGGTCTTTGGGCTGCACGATCATCGAAATGGCCACAGGAAAACCACCCTTTTATGAACTGGGAGAACCACAAGCCGCTATGTTCAAGGTCACATTTCAAGTGTCTTAAAAACCAGTGGATAAAGCTACTGGATGTTCCGTGTGTGTGTGTCATATGTTTTTAAGCAAAAGGAAAGCAGCCCAAGTAAGCACAATCTCAGGGTGTATTACAGCTCAAGAAGACTCACTCCCCTCAGAGCATATACATCACACTGAGGATCTCTCTCTGCCTTAGTTTTCTCAGCCATACAGTGAGATTCAATGTAACTTCCTTTGACCATGTTTTCACAGTGCAGTGTAAATTACACATCACTCCATAAAAGGTGATTTAAGCTCTTTGGGAAACACAGTCTGAAAATCTTCCATAGAGGGAGATGAAAGAACACTTTTTATCCATTTAAGTATTAAATCAAAGCAGTATTTTCCTTTACTTCTCTATAGTAAGAGTTTGAAGTCTCCATTTTAAAAAAAAAAAAAAAAAAGCATGATTGTTATTTTAAGTACATTAATCTTACTCTCATATACCTACTCTGCTAGCCTGTTAATTTGCCCATTAGTCACACTTTTGGGAGTGTGAGAAGCAGCCCCACCTCCCAAAATAGCACCAGATATGGGCATAGGGCTGAGAGAGTCCAGGGGCCAAAGCTTCAGAATCCAGGGACTGGGAAGAGCAGTGACCTGTGGCTGAGGACCTGCAGTCCTCACCCGCCACACCACCATGCCAGAGGGAAGTTTAAACTAAGAACTTGTTTCCCTAGAAGTAAAGCTCAAACATCTTGTTCCTTAAGTCAGAGGACCTCTGTTAGTTCTTGCCCTGCCATGCACCATGTTTCTGGCACTTATTCCACTTGTGAATAGCTTCTCATGAGGGGCCGTGTGTTCCATACCTGCCGCTTTTGTACAAAGCTTGGTTTGCTTTAAGCTCGAAGGTGATCCGATGGGGTACTGCTGATACAGAAATGAGTAGTGTAACCAAACCTGAAGAGCAATGAGAGCTGCCTTTTTCAACATGAATAAATATCTTTCTCTTCTTGGTCACATCTTTGAAGTTTTCACCAGTGTCTAGGAGTTCACTCTGCAATGCTGCTATGTTACCTGTCGATACAGGGATTACTATGCAGTATGCTTTAGATGAGACAGCATAGGCTCTGGCACTGATGTTTGAATCCAGGCTTCAACACAGTCAAGCTGTTTGATGACTTTGGGCAAATTACTTAACCTTCTTGTACCTCAGTTTCTTCATCTATAAAGTGGATATAAAAATAGTACTTATCTAGTAAAGGTTTTTTGAGGAGTATGTGTGAGATAATACGTGTCTGACACATAGTAAAAGCTTTTAATTATTATAAATAATTATATATTTATATAATAATACATTTATATAAACCTGTACTAAATACATGAAGACATTATTGAAAAATTTTTTTTAGAATCGTAGCAATGAGAAGAAAATTCTAATTGTTATAGAAATTGTTTAATTTAAAAATATTTTTAAAATCTCTTTTAATGTAGCCAGTTTGAGACAGGGAAAATATTCACAAATCACAGCATAGGGGAAAGAACACAGGCCTTAAGCCAAACAAATTTAAGTTCAAACCCCAGATCTGCTTTCTCATTACCATGTAGCCTCACTTTCCTCATTGGTATAACAGAGAATGTTTAGTCCACTGGGAGGTTGGGAGGATTCAGTGAGATTCACAGATGGGAAAAGCCATGCACAATTCCTCATACATGGCTATTATGACTAACACAATGGTCTCGATTAAAAATATTTTTTTGTGTGTGTCAGAGTGCCAATGTGTTCTAAAGCTCTGAATTATTACTTCATAGTGCTGCCTACTGTCTTAAGCTTACAAAAGCACTCTGGAAACATTTCATAACCTACAGAAAAAAATATCCTATCTCACTTTGAGAAAAGCCACAAGTTTGTATGTATGATAAAGGATTTTGTTGCACTAGGGGACTAAGTAATGAGCTCATGTGATGAGGTGGTCACTCAGAAATCACATAAGCATACTGCTGTTTTAGGTGGGAATGTTTAAAGTCCACCCGGAGATCCCGGAGTCCATGTCAGCAGAGGCCAAGGCATTCATATCGAAATGTTTTGAACCAGACCCTGACAAGAGAGCCTGTGCTAATGACTTGCTCACTGATGAGTTCTTAAAAGTTTCAAGCAAGAAGAAAAGGTCGCAACCTAAGCTTTCAGGTATGTGGTTGCATCGAAGAGGATATTGGTCAGAGTCACTAAATCCTAAGCTTTTAAGATGGGAGATTTTTCCAGAACTAAGCTGATCTGTTTATATATATGTATATCACTGGAAATTGGTATAAACGTTGGCACAGTGTTCTCAGGCGTTCAGTTTCAGAATCAGGAAGCTGTATTACCATCATTCTCGCACATGCCAGGTCTTCCTACATAATAGTCTTCCATCACCTGGTTAGTAGGTATTTAGTATGTCAGTATGTATAGCATTCTAGCATTGCTAATACAAAGATTAAAGTGTAAAAGGGTGAAATATGGACTTTTAAAGCTGAAACTCCAAATTACAACTAATGGGCTACAGGGCTATCCAGAGCTGTTAAACTTCCAAGCCTTCTAGGCAGTAGAAAATACTTATTGCCTCTTAGAGAATATCTTTCTGAATAATTAACCCTCCCCCTCAAAAAGAAAGAAAGATTACCAGTTATAAATAAAATAGCAGTGTAAAAATATAAATTGTCTTTTTGCAATAATTTCCATAACTTGTTTCAGGGAGAAAAAAACAAGCGATCTATTTGTGTGGGCAGTTTTGGTGTTATATGGGATGAGGACGGGCAGATTGAATGCTTAGGAAGGGCATTGATCCCATGTCAGGCACTCATTTTTTGTTGACTTCTTGGTTTAACAACAAATACAATGTATGCTTATGTTGCTCTTTGCCTTTCTTTCCACAGCTCTTTCTCCTGGATCAAGCGGTAAGTTTATTTTTATATTTTCCATTGAGCTGAAGCTTGGTGCATCATTTGATAAGCTCTAGATTGCCTATCACATAGGCTCATGCTCCACACTCTGCGTACAGGGGCAGCTGCAGGGTGCTCGGGACATGTGCCCCGGCAAGCCCAGCTGTGCTCATTCTCCAGAAACGCCTCACCTTTCTCTTTCAAGAGGGAGGCTTCAGTTGTTCTTCCCAAATGCAAGATGGTGATTATATTTTTGAAATCTTTGATTTGGGAGGAGTCCACACTTTCTTATCTAGGAGCCAGTTGGCCACCTAATGGATTTCTTATGGAAAATTTCAATGCCAGACACCTTCCGCTGTCATCTTTGGGGTCGTATGTTCTCTCTAGTTTTAGTTGTTCAGGAGTAGTTGTGTTTTGTTTTGTTTTTAATGTTGACCTTTGCAGATCATAACTAAAGGTAAATTTGCCCTGGAAGGTCAACTAATTCGTTTCAAGGAATAGCAAAGGAATGACCATGGTTTTGGATTGCCCTACGTTTGAAGAGTTGTTGATCAAATAGTGTCGAGAGCATAATGTCTGTCATTCCTTGGTGGGGATGGGGAAGGAGGGCAGGATTTTACACATTCCTTCAGTGCCTTAAGCCAGTCAGTCAGCCTGGAGTAGAGGCTCAGTAATTCAGTGTCTTGGCCACAGCCTCTCCAATATTCCATCTTTAGTTCTGGAAGTTGGGGAGAACTCTGAGGAGAGCTCCCTCCATTTCCCCCTTTCTCCACAGGCACCTAGCCTCTGGAAGGCAGGCAGTGCATTTTTCATAAAGTACACCCCGGACTGCTCTGCAGCCTGTTTTTGGTGTCATTAAATGGGCCCTGACTTTGGAGTTATGCAGAAGTTGGTTCTGATCCCATCTGAGCCACATTCTAAGTAGATGGCATGCAGCAATTCACTTGCTTCATCTGGCATTCTGTACTGGTAATAATACCTACTTCACAGATTTAGTTCTGAAATCAGAATTTTTAAAAATATACTATAGCCTGGAGTCATGCCTGGAAGCTCAATCTATAATAGTTTTTATTCCTTCCACATGGATAGATTTTTATTGCAGGAAACATTCCTATCACATACACATTTAAATTATGTGAACTCAACTATACACACTCAGCAAGAGGGAGAGAACTTAAGCCAACAGTTATGCCCACAAGCCTTCTCAGTGGACATGTGCCTTAGAATGAGTGTGAGAGTAAAGGTGTCAATCTGCCGAGCTCCTGGTCAGTCGTGTTTCCCATATCCCCGCTCACCCTCCATGCTCAGGGTAGTTCAGGAATATTTTAGAATCTGCTCTGGCTTTAGAGTCTCACTTCACTTAAGGATATTATAGAATCTTAAGATTTTATAGAGTCAGAATTAAGAGGAGGGGTGTTGGGGTCAGAACTGAGTTCACTTGTTGACTAGATGGCCTTACCCTCAGTTACTTCCTTGCTGTTACTAATTACTGATTTGCAGGCACCTTTAACAGAGTCAGGAGTACACCGCTAAGTGACCATCCCATGTCAGACTGGGGCAGTTGTTGATTCAGCCCAATCCAAGAGAAATTAAATAAAAAAGGGGATTCCAGGCAACAGTGGATTTCCTTTTTTACAATTTTACATCTGCCTTATTTAGTAAAAGACTTTTTTTAAAAAAATTAACTTTTTTATGGTGACATTGGTACCCCCCAAAACTTGAAAACTCCGAAAAAGGACTTTTGTGGTATTGGGACATTTATTTGGTAAAGATGTTCCTGGCAAAAATTTATTTCTTTAAAACTGGTATTTGATGAAACGCAGGCAACTCCTGTTGTACCAACTCGGTCTCCATCAAAATAAAAGAAAAGCCCATGTTTGCCATAGAATCATAGTGTCTGAGAACTGGGCAAGACCTAAGAGATCATCTAGTCCATTGGTTTCTGAAATTTGTGTTTAGCAAAGAAAACTTTTTTATATGAATCTGACAGAGCATATTTGTTTTAGGTAAAGCGATCAGAACCTGTGTTCTAGAATCACAGAATCCTACTCACCCCATCCAAGGCAGCCCTAAGATGCTCATATGGACCCATAAACCTCTGAGGATCATGTTTTAAAAATTATTAATCTAGTTCTTTATTTTATAGATGTGGAAACTGAGACCCATAAGTGACCCCCCTGAAGTCTGACAGGTTGTCAGTAAAAATGAAGGGATCAGAACCCAGAACCTGCTGGGCCTGATGCTTCCTCCACTGTTTCAAGCCTCTGAAATATTCCTCACAGGTCCCCAGAGGCCCTTTCCTCACCGACCCCCCTGCATGGGTCATATATTGAGCATGGGGAGCAGTCATGATCCTATGACCAGCTTCATACATAGCATAATTTTGCTACTCATTGGAACGAGACAGCTGACAACTAATATTGCTCTCTTTCAGTAGATGTTTCAGTATGTGTGTGTTTTTAAGAGCATTAATTGTCTTTTCCCCCTCTCATGACAAGCAGAATATCTTAGGAGCATATCCTTGCCGGTACCTGTCCTGGTGGAGGACACAAGCAGCAGCAGTGAGTATGGCTCCGTTTCTCCCGACACGGAGTTAAAGGTGGACCCCTTCTCTTTCAAAACAAGAGCCAAATCCTGTGGAGAAAAAGATGTGAAAGGAATGCGGACACTCTTTTTGGGGTAAAGGACCTGACTTATTTTGAGTGAAAGATGTATATCATTTTATAAAGGGAATTGTGATTTATGCTGTGTAAATTATTACAGCATTCCAGATGAAAATTTTGAAGATCATAGCGCTCCACCTTCCCCTGAGGAAAAAGACTCTGGTTTTTTTATGCTGAGGAAGGACAGTGAAAGACGGGCCACACTTCACAGGATCCTGACGGAAGACCAAGACAAAGTCGTGAGAAACCTAATGGAATCTTTGGCTCAGGTAAAACCTCTCACAGATACTTCATTTCCCAGATTAACTGACATAACCATATGAGAAAGCTGTAGCGCTCATGACGACCCAGTAGGCAGACCCCAGATGGGAAAAAAGGCAAATCCATATGTAGAAACCGCATTTTTGAACATAAGCTATTTTTAAGTCAGAAGCAAAGTTTTCATGTTGGTGAAGTTCCAGTGAGTCCCTACAAGCCTCTTTTACTCTTCATTCATTCGTTTATTCACTCAGTCAGTAAACACACACTGAGCCATGTGAATTGCTGATTCTGATGTTAGCTCAAGACGACTTCTCAGTCATTCCTCTGAGCATTTAGGAAACATTGCAAATACAACAGAGCCCTGTGTTTGTGGGGCTATATTCAGATAGAAGGTGATGGGCAATAATTAGTAAATTAAATAGTGTGCTAGAAGGCCATAGGTGCATGAAGAAACAAAGCTGGTCAGTCACTCTGGTTCCCTGGGGGTTTTTGTCTGCTAGGGCTGCTGTAACAGAATACCACAGATGGAGCAGCTTAAATGACAGGAAGTTATTTCCAGCAGTTCTGGAGGCTGAAAGTCGAAGAGCAAGGTGTTGGCAGATTTACTTTCTCCTGAGGCCTCTTTCCTTATTTTGCAGATCGTGGCTTCTTGTGTCCTTACCTGGCCTTTTTATTCTGTGCCCCTGGTGTCTCTTCCTCTTCTTTTAGGAACACTAGTCCTATTGGATTTGGGCCACCGTTACAATCTCATTTAACCTTAATTACCCCTAAAGACCCTGTCTCCAAATACAGTCACATTAGAAGTTAGGGCTTCAACATATGAATTTGGGGTTTGGGGAGGGGGGTAACACAGTTCAGTCCATAATACCTGGGAATATGTTCCCTGGAGTTCTGCTTACAGACATGAGGAAGAATCCCCTCGCCTTCTCTATACGAGCGGAAACAGGGTTTCCCCCAACTCTAAGCCTCTGGTGATGCCTCCTGTAAATATAAGTCTCCACAGACTTGGTCCCAGACAGGACACTATTCTCTCTTAGTTGTGTGGGTATCAGGGACTTGCCTACTTGCTTTGGCACCTGTGGCTACAACCTGTCATGCCTGATCAGTGTGGATTGCACATACCTTCTGTCCTGGGAAAATAGCTGTAAAAAGGGTGGAGTTGGAGGAGTTGGGTCAAGCATTTAGTTTCTCAGTCCAACAGTTTACCTCTTCCCAACTGGTATTAGAGTGTAGATGGAGCCAGGCTCTCTCTTTCTTGGCTCTTACTTTACAGCCTCCACTTGTCTTTGTCTTGGGAACCCCACTAAGTTTCTCTGCCGATTCCATCACTTAGGAATTCTCTAATGTCCACTTCTTTTGATCCCATAGGAGGAGCTGAAAGGGCATCTGGGTATAAGAAGAACCAAAATGAGCACCATCTACACTTTCTGGGAAAACCTTGCCTTGAGTCCTGCAGGAAAGCTGCCTTGAGCAGTTACTTTGAGGCCCAGGAAGGAGGGACTCTGGGATGGGGGTCAGATGAGTGCCGAGGATGCTGCGCAAGAATAGTGGGAGACGTGGAGGACACAGAGCAATCCTGAACCTTTAGTGTTTTTTCTTGCCTTTCCTTCTCACTATGGTCTTTCAAAGACTGAGAATGGGATGGAATGAGAGAAGGAGGGGAGCCAAGTTTAGATGGAAGGAGCAACTGAGTAGCTGTTGGAGGTCATTCAGCAAATACTTATTGAGCATCTACTACATACCAGTCACTGTTCTATGTATTGAGGGCACTATGGCGAACAAAACTGAAAAAAAAAATCTGCATCCCATTGCAGCTGACATTCTAGAGGATGAAGAAAGAAAATAAAAAATTTGTAAATATGTATTTAAACATATAGTACATATATAGTTAAATATATAGTTATAATATGTAATACTATGTTTTAAACATATGTAATAGCAAACACTTTCTATAGGCCAGGTATTCTTAGTATTTCACATGCATTTCCTCATTTCATCCTTATGACAGTAGTACTGTAGTAATAGTTTCATTAGTATTCTCATTTTGGACAAAGGAGGTGAGTAGCTTATTCTCCAAGGCCATGCAGCCATAAGCGACAGAGTCAGGACTTGGACCCAGGCAGTCTGGCTCCCTGGTCTGTGCTCTCAACCATCACACTGCTCTCCTCCCTGGGATGCCAGATCTCAACAAATACTGGGAGAAACTTAAAGTGGGGAGGGGATGGGGCTTGGTGGGAGAAGCAAAGGAAATCTCTGTTGGCCACTCTGGAGTGAAGACTTCTCCCATGGCCACCAGTGTCAGATGCCTATTTTAGGTCAGAAACACAGAATGCAGGGATTGCCTAAGTCTCGTACTCATCTCCAAAGGATATGCTTTCCCAGTAGAGAAAATGTCAGCTTCTTTGGGGTTTTTCTTTTCTCTCTGCTGGACTGTGGGTCCATCAGGGCAGGACTGCACTGAGCCCTGTCGGCCCACCTTTCAGCACAGAGCCTGGCGAGAGACTTCACTTCCATGACTGTGCTGAATTTATTAAATGTTGACGTCAGTTAACCTTATTCAATTGTTTGTGACTTCCTAGTTCTTAAATCACACTCGAATGTTCTCTAAAAGGAAAAAGTAACAAACACCTTACTTAAAAGCAGCCATCAGAGGGCATGCCTTTTGGTGCACCAGCATGAAGGGACCAGTGAGGACCAGAAACTGATAGGTCAGAATTATGTGTTAAATCTAGAATCACCAAGAGATAGTGAGGGTCCTTCTGATTGTACTGCTAAGGATGCTATAAATCAGGGGTCCCTAAACCCCAGGCCGCAGACTGGTACTGGGCCACCTAGCAGGAGGTGCGCGGTGGAGTAGTGAGCAAAGCTCCATCAAAGCCACTCCTCAGCGCTAGCATCACCACCTCAGCTCCACTTTGGATCATCAGTCGTTAGATTCTCATAGGAGCACTGGCCACTGGTACCAAAAAGGTTGGGGACTACCGTAAATTTCCTGCACTACCACATAGTGATCTAGTGGTAGAGCAAGTCTTGACCTAGGTTTACTACTGGCTGTTGTTCCAGCTAATTGAGACTCAGCCTCAGCTTGCCTCTGTTTGAGGCCTGGCTCCATCACTTAAAGGCTGTGTGATTTAGGCAAGTTATTTAACTTTTCTGAGGCTGAATTCATAAAATAGAGGAAATGCTATAAGAAATAACTAAGATCATGAGCAAATGAGATAGTAATAGAAGGTGTTCCGCAATACTATTATTGTTATCATCAAACAGGTTAATAACAATTACCTAATATCTTTAAATTTTTTCTACAGATAATTATTTTCATTATATTAAAGACTTATAGATATATCTTTACATTTAATCCTACTCTTTATAATAAGACTGAAATCTAGATATTGGTCAGGTCCTCAAACCAGCCTATGAAAGCCCTTTCAGTCTGCAGCATCCTTCTGAAAACCACTCATCATTTTTAAGGAAGTTTAAAGGATAAAGAATAGAGAGCACCTTTGCAAAAGATTCTGTGATGGTACCAGGAGTGCTCAGGAAAGGCACCCTACAAATGCTACCTGATAGTGAATCAGGCTCACTTGATACCTAAGGTGCTCATTTATGAAGGAACATTAGTGAGCGCACACAGAGACAGGAGTTAAAACAGAAACCATGATTATGTAAGTGGCTGAAATACTCTAGAGAGAATACATTTCCTGGAGTAGACAGTGTTTCTTTGTAGGATAGTGGCCTACACGTCCCAAAACCAGAAGCAACATGTTTTTCTGTTGTGAAAACAAAGCTGATGGCAAAAAAAAAAACATTGCTATTTAAATCGCTAGCAACATGTAACTGATATTTCAGTAAGATGTGCTTCTAATTTTTGAATAACTCACATTTTTTTCTCAAACATATTTTCATATTATTATGATATTGCCTCTGAATCTGTACTTTAAGTGTAATCTAGTTTGTGATAAGGGAAGGAACAAAGTTTATAATTGTTCCCAGTCTGATTTTAAAATAGTCCCTTAATATCAGCTTTCAAGCTTTTCAATATAATCTTTTCTGATGAAAAAATAAACATGAGAGGGAGCTCCCAGACGAAAATATATTAAGAGGAAGAACTTGATGGTGCATTTCTTTTATTTTAATAGAGTACTAGAAATTGTAGTTTTCACAGCCCAGTTGGGGAATTTAATTTGAATGATGATGTAACAAAATATAATATGAGATAGAAATGAGCATAATAAAAATCCTGTTTTTTAAAGTTAAAAGAGGATAAATAACATTCTACTATGTTTCCTTTAAGAAGGCAATGTTCCTTGTGCAAAATAAAAAATTCAACTTGAGAGAGGGAAATTTGTTTAAACATTGTATTTTATTTTTAATATAGAAAATATTCCATTGATTCATTCTTATAACTTGCCTCATTGGTGAGTAATGAAGTGCTTCAAGGATGAAGTTTGAAGTGAGCCCCTTCATTTGCAAGAAATTGACATACTTCAAGGGTAATTGAAGTGCTGGGGACATGTTGTAGGTAGACACACGTAGCAATGAGAGAAATAGACTCAAGGAATTCCAACCATAGTGCCTAGCTGAGCCTCACAAAGACTAAAAATAGAGTGTGATTCCAAGGGACTTCCAGTTCTAGGAAGTGGAAGTGGCTCTCTTGGCGTGCCATTTCTGTTAGTGTCCTCTCCCTATCAATTGTCATTCTTCTGCTTCCTTATGACTGGGCATACTCTTGCCCCTGTTTTATGACTTCCCTCTCTGGGCAGACTTTGAGTTTGAGGTCCTATGGCTTATGGCCTCAGTCTCTCTTTAGTTCTCAATTAAAATTTCTGAGAGCAAGAATCTTATTGCCTCAGCCTGTCCCTGCCTGGGCAAAGCTTTGTATGTCTGACTGTATCATGGCTGTTGGCCAACATATGGAGTAGGTGCCCTTCCTCCCAAAGTCTGATTATTTCTTGGTAGATGAGCTGGGGAAGGCACCATGTGGTTCAAAGATGGTCTTTTTTTTTCTTAACAGGAAGCATTTTGAAGCCCAGTCCTCAGTGGGGGCTGTGGGAATGGCAGGTCCATGACTGATATGTCCAGCACAGATCAACTGACAAGGTTGTTACTATTTTTATTCACAGGGGGCTGAAGAACCTAAACTAAAATGGGAACACATCACAACCCTCACCGCAAGCCTCAGAGAATTTGTAAGATCCACGGACCGAAAAATCATAGCCAGCACACTGTCAAAACTGAAGTTAGAGCTCGACTTCGACAGCCATGGCATTAGTCAAGTCCAGGTGGTACTCTTCAGTTTTCAAGACGCTGTAAGTGTGATCCTTTGCCAGTGTTTTTCTATGTACTGCACCTAAAATTAGTCAGAAAAATAGGATAAGATGTAAGTTCTGTTATATTTTGTTTCTTTAATAATTCTGATGAACTCTCTTATCTTTGGATGATAAATAAGTGTGAGATAGTTGCCTGTCAGTGTACTTGTAAGCATGAAATTTGTTGTTGTGTGTGTTTGCATCCCCTAAAGTTAAATAACATAAAATTGAACACCATGGAAAGTAGTAAACCTCATAAACATCTCCCATGGCTGAACTTCTTATGAAATCATGAAGTGGGTCACTGCTTATTTTGGTGACTTTAGCAATAGAACTATTTTAGTCATGCACTTTCTAATTCTGTATGAGAGATGCCATCTAGTGGTCATTGAGAAAAACGTAACTGAACAGATTGGAATGGCCACTGCTGAATCAAACCCCCAATTTTTTTTCCAGTTTTTCAGTTTCCATCCAGAACATGTTAAACATGTTCGTTTAATAAATAGCCACTATATTTTCTAGCCCTCAATATATTTCTGAAAACAAGGCATCACTGAATGAAAATTAATCTACACGATCTCATAAGACAATGCTAAGGATTCCTCTCAAATTGAGTTGCTGTGAACATAAATTGGAAATCAGTCTTCCAAAAAACATGATTCAAAACCATATGTGTTTTTCTTGAATGAGACTTATTTGTGAAACTTTGTACCAAAAAAGCCTGAAGCCACTCCCAGAAGGCCCTTACAAGGTATAGGAGATTGAAACAAGAGAGTTCTTGACAGTGTCTGGTATGAATATGGAAGCACTTTGCATAATTTTATTTAAATTCCAAAAATTAGTTCACTTTTAATGTGTTTATTGCTCCTATGTAGATGGCACCTTGATAATTATATTCGGAGCATCAGATAGTCCCTAATTTAAGACCAAATTATAATCCTTCAATAGCCACTAATGTTCTCTGAGACTCTGTGTAAGCCACCTGACTCTGTGCTATACTGTAGGTGGGGACAAGATTCCTGACTTGATAAGGTCATGGGAAACGAAAGCAGCTGACAAAGCCTATCACTAATATCGAAATGCTAAAGCATCCTTATGCTGCAACTAGAAAGACCCAACCATCTGCAAATATAATGAAATAATTTAATGAACTTGCACTTACCCATACGTTTGGCTTCCAGCCTAAAGGTTGGAAAGTCCAAAATTGGCCCGTAGAATTCAGATTGAGAATGGTTTAGTTGTAATCCTGGGTCTTGGGCCAGGAAACACACACACACACAAATACGCACGTACGCACATACACACTGGTCTTAGTCACTCACTGTCTGGAATGAGAATGAACCCAAAGAATGGGCTCTGTGTAATATACTGTTTTTAAAAAGCTCTGAGGAGCAGGTCATGCTTATATAAGATCCCCTCTTCCAGCTTGCTGTGTGTGTGACTCTTGAGAGAAATATTTTAGTTTACCAAATGTAATACCCAAATAAACAGCAAAATCCTTTAAGAAATGAAGGTACCGGGACAAACTCATTCTGAAAGGATTTCCTAGAACAAGTAAGAACCTGGCAGTGGTTTACTTCTTTGGGAGCAGCGACTATGAGGAACTCCTGAGACCTACTCCCTTCTAAACTGGGGGATTTTGATGAAGATGGACCAAGGGCAAGAATGAGCAGCTGGAACTCCAGCTTTTGGCATAGGACTGCTTCCTTTAAGATTTCTTGTTGGATATCTATTGGGAAAATAGCCTCTTTTCTTAGAGGCTGGTGTCAACCAGCAATTAATAGAGTTAACCTAAATTTTAAATAAGCCTCTCTTAGCCTTAAGATAAAGGTTATTTTTAAAAGATAATGCATATGGTTTATGCAAACAATGGAATATTATTCACCCTTATAAATGAAGTTCTGGCACATTACATTAAGTGAAATAAGCCAGTCACAAAAATACTGTATATTTCTACTTATATGAGATACCTACAGTAGCATTATTTGTAGAGACAAGAAGGAGAATGGTGGTTGCCAGGGGCTGGGTAAAGACAGAAATGGGGAGTTATTATTTAATGGGTACAGAGTTTCAGTTTTCCAAATTGAAGAGTTCTGGAGATGGACAGTAGTGATAGTAGCACAGCAGTGTGAACGTACTTAATGCCACTGAACTGTACACTTAAAATGGTTAAGTTTACAGTTTGTGATGGTACATTTTATATTATGTGTATTTTACCACAGTTTTTAAAAAGAAAAAAAGGTAATGCATATATCTATTTCAGTATCTATTTAAATGTATGAAATATTACTAGTCTCTTTAAAAAGATACCCTTACAACAAAGCTTTAAAAAATTTTTTTTTAATTTATTGGGGTGACAACAGTTAAGAAAAAATTGTGTTGGTTTCAAGCATACAATTCTGTAATATATCATCTGTATATTGCATTGTGTGTTCACCACCCAAAGTCAGATTTCCCTCCTTCACCCTTTACTCCCTTTGACCCCCTTTACTCTTATCTACCTCCCCGCTACCCCCGTTTCCCTCTGGTAACTACCATACTGTTGTCTGTGTCTATGAGTTTTTGTTTGTCTTGTTCATTTGTTGCTTTCAGTTTTATAACCCACAGATGAGTGAAATGTTATGGTTCTTGACTTTTTCCATCTGACTTATTTTGCTTAGCAAGAAATTCTCAAGATCTATCCAGACATTTTTGATATGAACAGCTTTTTTGGAATATTTTAACAGGTTTTTCCTCTGTTTACAGAGATATAAACAACTGTGGGAAGGAGATCAGGCGTGCACTGCGACACACCTGGAGATAGCACATACATGCTCATTTCTCCATTTTCCTGCTTTTCCTAATCTCCAGAATAAGCCGAAGCACTTGGTTGTGTTAAACAGCAGAATCATAACATTTAAGAACAGCGTTTACTTATATTTAAAGTCCCTTGGACTTTTTTCCTCCTTTATCTTCTACACCATCCAATCTGCAGACATCACGAAAGGTGGATGTTGCATGTTCTGAGTCCCAGTGAAGCACCATTCCCATTTAACTACACTGCCTTTCATTTAAGTAACATATTGGTTGACATGGGGTTCCCTGAATTTTAGATTGAAGGGACAATTTTTCATTTCTCAGTGACGTAAAGAAATGATTCACAACTCAAGGTGAAGAAACCATTTTGTTATTTTGTTGTTAAACTGTCATCCAAATGCTAGCATCAGCTAGGTTATTTGCAATCAAAAATTATAGTGAGACTAAACGTCACTCTCTTTCTCCAGGTCAATAAAGTCCTTCGGAACCATAACATTAAGCCACACTGGATGTTTGCCTTAGACAGTATCATTCGAAAGGCGGTGCAGACAGCCATCACCATTCTGGTTCCAGGTCTGGGATATTTAATTACTTTGTAAATATTTAGTGTTTGATATTTTATATTACTGTTTATCTGTCATTCATGGTGTCTCCTTTCTACCTTAGCCTTTTTTTTTTTTAATCTTTTCAAAGCCAACAAATAACATTTATCTAGGGCATGCAGTCTGAGCAGTTGTACACTAAACAAAATGTTTACTGTGAGTGAGAAAGACTCACTTCCTTGTCTTTAAAGAGCATATTTGGATATGAAGAGAGAGAAAACTATACAGGTGACCCAAGTACATATGCATTTCAGTGTACAGATAATCTGTGCCCACAAAACACATCCCTGTGTCTTTAATCAGTGGTTCTCAAACCTACCAGTGCATTGAATGATGTAAAGAGCTCTTTAAAATAACAGCTTTCAGAGCTTCATCCCAGAATGAGTGAGAATCTATTGGGGAGAAATCCAAGGAATCTGATTTTAATACAACTCCAAGTCACTTTGATACACAGCCAGGTTCGGGAATCACTGGTCTAGAAGAATCCAGCTATATTTGCAGTGACATACAAAAGAGGTAGTGTTGATGAAACAAGGTTTTATGGAGTAAGCAAGGGATGTATTTATACTCTATGGCAGATTTCCGAAGTGTTTTGATAGTCTACTCAATAATAAAAAAAAATTAAGCAAAGCTCTTCCACCATATATATGTATATATGTGTATGTGCATAGATAGGTTTACATACATAAATTTGAAACATTTCTATTGTACTATTTTGTATATATATTATAAAGCATTCTAAAGTAGAAATTCAAAAAGATAAATATGAAATATTTTGAAATTTAGGTTATTTATAAATGGTTCTATAACCATCCACTCTTCTAAGTTATGGAGTTCCCTCTCTTCTCTCGGAATACCTTGTTTGACTTGAGAGTGAAGGCACCAGTGTTAATCTTTATATTAAACATTAGTAAACATTAATTTATTTCTCATGTAAGAAAGAAATATAAATAGAAGTTCTAATATTCCTGAATGTGCTGTTTCCTTTACATGGAGCACCCCTCACCCACGTCCCTCTCTAGCCTTGTACCTTTGCATACTTGAAACTAATAATAAAATTTAAAACAAACAGACAAAATGCACCTCCTTCTTGAGTCCTGACCCACCACAAAGTCTAAAGTAGGCTCCCTGTGATTCTCTTTCCTTAGAAGTGGTTTTTCCCCATCTGTGATGCTTGCCACAATCTGAAACTGCTTTTATTTTCTTGTCTAATGGCTGTTTCCCTCACCAGAGGATAACTGTGTCTGTGCTTTATTTTATTCTGTGCCAAGCATATTGTCCAGCACAGTACCTGGAAAACAGTAGACCCCTGATATATATTGGTTGAAACAATTAGTAAATGAGTTTCATTTCATTGTAACAAATTAGGGTAGAAATTCTGCATAACTTAGAAAAAAATCTAGAGAGGCTTTAAAACAGATGACTAGCAATTGGGTGTGAACCTGAGGAATGTAAAGCTATGTAAACTTAGTGTAATGCTGTAAGAAAATTAACAAATACTTAGTATTTAGATGATTTGTCATTTAAAAGCTTGCAGGTAGGGGAATGTACTATAGAGGGATTATATTCTCAAATGATACAGGATAGGTATGAATCAGTAAAAGGAATAGGTGTAAACCATGAGTTAAACATAGTAGTAACCTAAATTAAGAATGCTCAAATGAGGAAAAGAGAAATTATACTTTGAAATAATTTAAATAGCATATAAAGAATCTTAATCCATTTTTTTAAAAACTTTTTAAAAATAGATTACCTAAATGCAATGAATTGTATCCCAGAACTGAGAAAGAACATCAGTGTAAAACTGGCGGAATCTGAATGAAGTCTGTAGGTTAGCCTGTAGAAGTGTGCCAGTGTTAGTTTTGACAAATATATCATAGTTATATAAGATGTATGAAGGAGCTGGGTGGAAGGTATATGGGAATTCTCTGTATTATCTTTGCAACATTTTTGTAAATATAAAATTCTTCAAAAACAAAGTTTAAAAAGCACACTGATTATCATACTGTAGGTGAAATGCTGTTAAGTTCAGGGAGAGTGACAGGAGCCATGTCTCCTCGCCTGGCTGTCCCAGTGATGGACACTGCTTTAACCCAGCCTATTTATGTGTAGAACAAGGCACATTCTTTATGAAAGGAGTTTGCTAAGGAAAGTTAGTTGTCTTTCCACTGTGAAGTTGGTTTCTTTGAGGCCACCAGGAGTCTCAGATAACAATTAAAATTATTTGAAAGGATTTTTTTTAGAAGAAGGTTACATGCAGTATTTTTTGTATTTCTTTTAGGATAGGGGAAGGCAGTACATACCGTACACCATTATAGAAATGATGAAATATATGACCAAGGTGAACTGATTCCAAGCATTTGACAGTTCCATAAAATTTCCAAATGTCCCTAAGGGTTTTGTTATACAACTAAGATTCAAGGAAATTACATTAAAAATGCCTGTCTTCATATTTCCCTGATAAAAATTCCTTTTAGACGACAAAATGCTTCAATTAACCAACCAATTTTTGAAAGAAATAAAGGAAAGAACAAATTTAAAAGTATACCATAATTAGCCCATATATTTCCTAGATCCGTTTGGGGCAAGGACCCAGATCTTGGTTTCTAAACACCATTTCTCCAATAAAAGGAATCAGAGGTCCTTGGAGAAATGGTTGGTTCCAGGCCTGAGGCAGGGGAAACACAAGACCAATCTAGAACATCTTGTGATGTCAAAAGTAAGGAAAAGTACCCCTAAAAGGATGGAAGCTTATTGATAAGGACACTGGAGACAGCTGAGGAAATTCCTAAAAGTCTAAGCCAGAACAATTTGAGCAATAAAATAAAATAAAACAAAATAATGACAGCATTGGATTATAGCACATAGAATAAACAAAATGCCTATGTGTCTATACTGCTATAAGTAATTAAATAAATATACGGAGGAGAAGGACCAGCTCTTTGTTTTAGTAGAATTCCAATTAATAAATATAGAAGGAATGAAAGAAATAGAAAATCACCATTAGGCAAACAAAGCAGTGATAGTTACTGCGAGCAAGAATTATCAATGGCTGCTAAGAGTAGTAGTCAAAAGAGTGATGAGAAACAGGACATTTGAATGGACTCGAAGTATCTCCCCACAAGACCTTTACTAATTACAAAGAGTAAACTGTGACTTTACAGTGGAGGAACCTGGCAGACACCCCTTTTACCAAATGATCAGGGTGATCGTTGCTAGTAATAAGACACATCAGCATCATATACCTCCTGATATGATGCACTTAGAAGGGTACTCTTGTGTATTCTTGCCAAAAATGCATAACCTCGGCCTAATCACAGCAATATATTGTTGAACCAGAAATGAGAGACATAGTATGAAATAACTGACCCAGTACACCTCAAAAGTGTGGAGCTTTATCTCATGGGAGATAAAGAAATGTAAGAGAACTGTCACAGATTGGAAGAGACCAAGGAAATAGGAAAACTAAATGCAGTGTGAGATTCTGGATCAGTAAAGGACATCAGTGGGAAACTGGTTAAATTCAAATAAGGTCTGTAGATTAGTTCATAGTATTGTATCAGTGTTAATTTCCTGCCTTAGATGATAGTACTAAAGCTAAGTAAAATGTTAAGTTTAGGGCAAGCTGCTGAAGGATATATAGGAAGTCTGTGTACTATTTTTGTAACTTTTCTGTTATTCTGAAATTATTTCAAAATAAAGAGTAAAAAATAAAGTGCCCAAACTTTCCTCCAACAAGAGTACACAGAGCAGAGAGTACAGTGCAAGCTCCTTATGAGTTTTTTCTCAGGCTGTTTTCTCACCTGTCATCAAGAATCAGCCTTTAGATCAGCAGTCCCCAACCTTTTTGGCACCAGGGACCGGTGCTCCTATGATATCTAATGCCTGACAATCTGACCTGGAGCTGAGCAGTGATGCTGGCACTGGGGAGCAGCTGCAAATAAGATGGAACTTCACTCTCTGGCCTGCCACTCACCTCCTGCTGTGCTGCCCTGTTCCTAACAGGCCATGAGCTGGTACCGGTCCATGGCCTGGGGGTTAGGGACCCTTGCTTTAAATGATTGGCAGCATTAAGTATCTGTTGTTACTCTTCAAGTGCAGGCTGTGGGTGACCAGATTGAGAAATGCTGAGCATAGAGACCACCTTCGTGGTGCCTAGGTAGAGAGAACTGATAATGTAGGCATACTTCCTATAGTAATGATAATTTTAAAAACTGCTTAGGCTCTTGGTATTGCTACCAGTTGTTAAGCTGAATCAGTCATGCGCCCCATGTCCACATTAATGTAAAATAGCCAGCATTCTGTGCCAAATGAGGATCTTAATGCAGGTATATGCTGCACTGACAAGTATTGTGATTTTATTTGGCATCATAAATACCTTGTGCTACAGCAGCTTGTTATAGTTATTTTCCTCTAACAAAATAACCAATTGGGGTGTGAGGCGGGGTAGGGAGATGGGAATGGTATTGTTTAATCCCATCTTGCTCTTCTGGAAACACACGCAGGCTCTAAGTTCCCACACGTGGGTTTATATGCCGTCCACTCTTACAGGCCCCCGGAATCTCTCCTTTCTCCTGATCCTTGGCTCCCTCCTGACAGTCCACTCTGCTTTCCACAATTCTCAAAGGCCTCTGGGCCACCATTTGAGCTTCCTTCTCTCAAAACCTCTCCCTCTTTCTCCCCTAAGCCAAGGGTTTCCCCTCCTCCAGAATCCTGCTTAGGCCCCTCTGCCTCCATGAATCCATCAGTTAGTAAACCACCACTGGCATTAGTGACTGCAAATGGGCCTTATTTTCTACTTACACTCTTAATACATGCACGTGTGAATTATACCCGTAGCTGTCTCTGAGAGTATGTAAGATATTTTACTGTATTAATTTGTACTTATAATTTGATGTTATCTTTGTACATGATCTTATGGCTCTTCTGTATATTCGTTCTAGTTCTCCTTTAGAATATTATCTCTAAGGACGAAAACCAGATGCTCTATCTCATTTGCATATTTTACAGTGTGTGATTTGATGATGTGTATACTCAGGGAGCCACCGTGAAATACCAAAATAACAAATATTGCATTCGCTTACAATTTTCTACTTTCTTCAGATTATCTGAGAGAATTTTTTAGTCACTTATACATATGTAAAATGATAACATGATAATTTAAAGTATGCATAGTTAGGGAAATATAAAAGAACATTTAAATATAATAATAAATACCAGAAATCATCCCTCCCCAAAAGTGAGATGATAGCCAACAGAACAGTAAAACTGTTAAATTATTTTTATATTTCAGTGTAGAGATCATAAAAGAAATTTAAGAAGAATTGTAGAAAAATTTTAAAGGCCTAATCTTATGTTCGAATTTAACGTAGAATTTTACTTTATTAAGTTACTTTTAAAGTAAATTTTTTTTTTATTATTTCGTTCACTTCTAAATACAAATAATCCTAGTAGAACAACTCTTCTAGTTTGCCAACATTTTTGAGAGGTTAATATGTCTTAGCACCTATACTAGGTGCTGGGTTTACAAAAGTAAAACACTTGATTTTGAGTCACCCCTAATATAGATGGATTAGGAAATGGGATTTTGGAAAGAGAAAAATAATAATGCAGAAAGCAGAGTAGAGATAGCGTCTGGTTAACCTTAAGAGATAAAGGGCAAGGATATGGAGAAGTTGGAACCCTTGTGCCCTGTTGGTGGGATTGTAAGATGGTGCAGCTACTATGGAGAACAGTAAAGTGGCTTCTCAGAAAATGAAGAATAGAATTACTATATGTCCAGCAATTCCTTTTATGGGTATATATACAAAAGAATTGAAAGCAGGATCTCAGAGAGAGAGATTTGTACACACAAGTTCATAGCAGCATTTTTCACAATAGCCAAGAGGTGGAAGCAACACAAGTGTCCATTAACAGATGAATGGAGAAACAAAATGTGGTATTATAGTTACAGTGGAGGATCATTCAGCCTTAAAAAGGAAGGAAATTCTGACACATACTACAAGATGGATGAACATTAAGGACATTATGCTAAGTGAAATAAGTCTGTCTCAAAAAGATAAATACCGTGTGAGTCTACTTATAGGAGGTATCTATAGTAGTCAAATTCATAGAAAGTAGAATGTGGTTAGCAAGGATGAGGTGAGGGCCAAATGTGGAACTGTTGTTTAAAGTTTCAGTTTTCAGGGTATACTGTTTCAGTTTTGTAGGATAAAAAAGTTCTGGAGGTTGGTTGAAAAACAATACACATATACTTAATACTACTGAAGTTTATACTTGGAAATAGTGAAAATTTTAAATTTTACATCATGTACTTTTTACCACATAAAAATAAAAGTAAACAAACAAAAAACAGACAGATGAATTTAGGGCAACATCAGTCTGGCCCTAAGAAGAGTACTCTGGTTTTCATTATGAGTAAAAGATGACTTCTTTTTTTATTTTTAGATTGTTGAATTTGAAGTGACTGCCCAATAGGAATATCTAGAAAGTGTTAGATATAATAGAATCAGAGCTAGAAATATAGTTTGTTATCCACACATTACAAATATTTAACCTTTATAGGTTTTAATGAGTTCATCATGGCAAGTAAGTTGAAACAAAATAGTGAAAGGTAGAATTCCAGGTTCCAGCTTTTAAGAGCAGAGAATAGGCAAAAAGACTTTCAAGAAGAGAAGCAGCAGCCAGAGGTTTAGAGGAAAATACTATACATAGGTCCAGGAAAGTAAGGAAAGAAAATTACCTAGTGGATTTGGCAAATGGAGGCCTTTGGTTGCCTTGCCATAGTGGCTGTATTGGAGCCCTCTGTCCCACACCCAGGCTCTTAACCTATGGTTTATGGATCCTTGGGACAGGCTTCAGAGAGTCTGTGAACCCTCAGGAAATCTAGGCAAAATGTGTGAATGTGCTTTTCTTCTGGGGAGGATCTGCATGGCTTTCCTCAGAATCTCAATGGGTTCTGTGATCCGATAAAAGTTTCATGGGCCATAGTATATGGAGCAAGATCCAATATTTCTGCTACCCTGACTTAACTTAAATTATGAATTTAACTTCTTTTTCTGGGCCATTTTGAGAATGTAATCACAATTTATAATATTTTTTCTATGGGAAGATATCATCCAAATATCTTGCTGAAGTAACATGCAGATGAGCTCATGTTGTATAGAGTGCTTATGTTGGAGACATGTAACTTTTGGACTTTAAATTTCTGTGGTTAGTCAACAGGTCAGAGTAGGACACACATTAAAAATCAACCAATATTCAAAAATAGAAATCTTACTAGAGAATATTAGCATCTGTGGCATTTTCACTACTCTCCCCATACCCTTACATTTTCACCATTACAGGCAAAAAGCATTGTCTACTTCCATTGGTTTAGATAATCTCTATATTTCACCTTCCTCGTTTCTGAGCAAGTTAATAGTTGCTGGATATTATATAATCTAAAAAAAGGAATTGTATAAACAAATTTTTATATTCTCAACAAGTATTTACATAATTGCCTTTCTGATTTTAGTCTTTTTCCTACATGTCTTGTGAGCAGTGTGAACATTTTTCTTCTGTTTGAATTAGATCATTCTGAATGTTTATATCTTGTGAATGTTGCAAATTCACCAGAAGAATAAACCTGAATTAATGCTCAGAAGTTCACCCTCACTTTTGGAAAAGCAGTTTGGAAGGTGTATCGTATTGACAGCAGAGGACATGACATTCATGCCTTAAGAAATTAAAGCAATTGGTCATATTTTATTAACACTGTTGATATTGTGCCTCACAGAACTAAGGCCACATTTTAGCCTTGCTTCTGAGAGTGATACTGCGGATCAAGAAGACCTGGATGCAGAAGAGGACCACGAGGAACAGCCTGCAAATCACATTGCCCAAAGACCTCACGCCATCATTGAAGATGCTGTGGCTACCTCAGGGGTGAGCACGCTCAGTTCTACTGTATCCCATGATTCCCAGAATGCTAACCGATCACTGAATGTACAGCTCGGAAGGATGAAAATAGAAACGAATAGGTAAGTCCTTTTCTGACATGGGTGAGTTTTTTCTGACATTTATATAAGTGCATGTATGTTGGGTCTATTTTAAAGTTTGATCCACAGAAAATATAAAATATGATTCCTTTATCCCATTCATGTAAACTTGATTTAAAGCCTTTCTTTATAAAACAAAAGAGATTTATCTTAGTCTCTTAAGTCATGTCCTGCTTCTGCCAAGTCAAGCCTTCAGTACCTTTTTCTTGATCACTGCTTAATCTCCAAGTGCACCGAGATTTTCAGAGTAACTTTGTTGTAACTTCATAGAGTATCTTGGATGAAGACTCAGAGCAGCTTGTGCCATCCAACAGATAGTTCAAAGACAGAAAGCCCATGCTCTTGAAGTATCAAGTTTATTCAGTTCATGTGGTAACAGAACCTACATGATCGGATTATTAAGAAAACAGTAACTATTTCCTGCTCTTCACAGATGTTGGCATAGTTCAAGGTCTGAATCTTTATGATTTATAGCTTCCTGTGCTGGCTACGGTTGACATGTGGGCAACTGACTTTATGACTCTACATTTATAGTGAAAACTTTTTTTTATTTTTTAGTAAATCAATAAAAGTTGTTTAAATATTTAGAAACTTTAGTTGAAAATACTAATTTATTCACGAGGGAGATAAAACATTTATTTCTAGTCATAAGTTTAGAATTTTAAGGTTAAGCTTGAATACCAAGCTTAATATGAGGAGTACAAAGTTCATCTTACATTCAGAAACATGAATTGTTTTTGCATAATTAAGTAAATCTATACATGTGTTCTATGCTTTACATACAGAAATCTTTCTGAATGAAGGGCAAGTGGCTTTCTGACTTCCATATCTCAATCTTGACCTCTGAAACCCAGTTCTTTACTTATCATCTCTACTACTTAATGGAAAAGAATTTGAATCTTTTCTGCTTTGAGATTTCTGTCTCAATCTCTTGTGTCCATCATTTCCTCCTATTCTCAATAGTCCAATTACGGTACTCCATCCATTGTAGTAGGTGTTACCTTTAGTCACTTCTCTTTAGTTGACTCTGTTGCCCAGTCCTGAATGAAGTTGTTTTTCATACCCCTCTCTGATCTCTAGAGAAGGAAAGTTCACTCATTACTGTTTTGGTCCAGCTACCCCACCCACCCCCTTCTACCCATGGCTTCCAGTCATAATTATACAGAGAGGAAAGCTACTTTATTTACCAATGAGCTGGTATATTTGCTTCTCTGGCCCTAAAACTTTCTGTCTACACACCCTGGCTTACGTCAGCAGAGCCTGCTTCTACTAAATGCAGCATTTTCCTTCTCTCCTTAGCCCATTTGAGTTACCCTGTCTTACCATTCTGTCTTATTGTTTACCATGCTCGTGCCATCTGCAGTCCCCAACAGCTGCTTTCTTCAAGTCCTCACATCCCTTTCCTGAGGATTGTCAGCTGGCTGAGGGCCTGCTTCCCACATCTGCCCATCTCTGTTGAAAAGACTAACATTTGCTACATTTCATTATTACATTAGCATGTATGTAAGTTGCATTTTTCACAGAAACCCACATATTTATGCTTTTTTTCCTCTACGTATTTATACTTGAATCTGTATCATCTACAGGATTATCAGCCTTTTTTGTTTTTTTTAGGAATATCTCCCACAGTTTCTCCAGCACCCCCAGAAAAATGAAATGAGGCATAACGTTCACTTCATTCACGATTTAAAGAAAGGGCAGCTGCTTCAGTACGTTCAAGTTCTAAGCAACGAAAATCAGGGACTGGTCATGTCTATGTTGGTCCTTGTCATTTCAGTTGACTATTACTTGATATATTGAAGTACATTTACTGCAAAAGAAAAAAATGTGGGGGAATCGTTCGTGTGTTTAAAAAAAAAAAGAGTGTAGCCCTCATGTTAGAAATCTTAAGCTTTATATTTAGAATAATCACCAATGAAGGTAAATTAGGTTTATCCAGCTCTTGATTATTAGATCACCCATAATTACTCAATGGAAAAAGTAACAAAATGGCTTTAGAATATATGTTTTACTTATATTTAAGGATATGTTTACATAGAATGTTCTGAAAATAATTCACACAAAGTGTTGGGATAATAATGTGAGACAATAATGCATAGTTAAAATCTAACTCAGGAGGAGCTATATGTTTATCTAATTTTCCTCTCCTACTCCACCTATCCACATTAAAAAAAATTGACCACAGGGCAGATCCTTGCCAAACTTTTCTGGAACTGAGAGGCAGGCATTTGAGTTGGTTTCGAAAGCCTTCCCTACTAACTGAAGACAAAGTAAAAATAAAACTGGTATACTGGATGTTCTTAAAAGAAATAATTTTGAGAGGTGGATTTGAGACAAATAAGGAGGCCTGTCAGTACTTTGCTTCCAATGTTACGTTCTGGCTTTTAAAGATAAAAAGAGAATAATATAGTCTAGATAAACAAAGGTTAAATTCTAGCAAATTTCATTGTGGTCTTTGAGAAAACAAGAATATACCATCACTTTTCTATACACGTAAATTAGCAAGGAAGACAAAAATATATACCGGACCAAAGAATTGCCAACTTAAAAATTCATACTGAATTTGCTGTACATTTCTTTGAGTATCATTCCTTTTGGAGTGGATAAAAGTCTCCCTTAATCCTCTGTCTCCCTCTTGCTGTCAGTTCTTTCTTACTGCTTGGTCCATCTGAAAGTGCACTGCTTACTCCCAGTTGTCTTTAAACAACCTGTGTTCCCCAAACCACCTTCCCTGGCGGCCTCTCAGTGTGTTTTCCTTTTGTCCCACCTCTGCTACCTACTCAACAATGATTCTTTCTCCTACCTGAGAGCCTCACGTATCTGTGTCCTGTTGGAAAGGGGTGGACCCTGGGGATCAGGGAAGGAACCTCTCCTAAGCCCTGTGAGGGTTGTTTCCCAGGGCCTGAGGCTACAGCAGGGAACTGAACAGCCCTTATGAAAAGCCAGGCACTTCAGCTACTCTGTCTCATTTAATGCTCACAGTGATTCAGGAAATTCCCCTTTTCCTTTTTACAAATAAGAAAACTGAAGCCCAGAGACATCAAGTAATTTGTCAAAATTAATACGGGCAGTGTGTGGCTGACCCAGGATACACACCCAGGGCTGTCTTTCAGTTGTACTTGTGGTGCCTTAAGAACATAACAGCTGATGGAGAAACCAACTTTTGGAATAAAATCTGGTCCTGAGTTCAGTCTATCAATACTCAGAAAACGAAACAAATATAATTTGCTAAGAGCTGTAGGGTATGCAATGGTTTATCTTGATGATCTTATGAATAATTAGGCATCTCAAATTATAATTCTGAATCCAAGTTTCTCAAAGATAGTTTTCTAAAAAACCAGAGCGCCTCTCTTCATAACTTGGAATATTTTTTCAAAGAAAAGTGTTAGAATGGTGAGTAGGTTACCAGTTGACTCTCAATTGTACAGTGACCCTTTCATGACTAAGAAGGATGATATAAATGTGATACCTTAGTTTCTTTGGAGAATGCATTAGATTCCAACTAGGAACTGAATGTACCAGGAATATGGCTATCCTTTTTCTCATTTTACCACCCCCTTGGAAGGGAGAGGAATAGTAGTAACCACAGCAACCCCAATAATAACCAGTAACATTTATTGAGTGATATGCCAGATACTATAAGTGGCCTCACTTATAGTTTTCAAATTTTCATAGTTTAAAAAAATGACTAGCTTTCTGCTTTGCATTATTATATTACCCATATTGACCAACTTTTTTTTTTTAATAAAGAGCCATACACTGTGTGTATGTGTGTATATAATATATAACTTTTTGCCATTTATGGTCATAAAAAGAAACAATAGTTCAAAACCTCTGAAGATCTTGGCAGACAATGGGAGATGGAGGTTTTGAATTCCTATCTGAAAGCACACTGTCTTCTAGAGCTTTGCTACTCAACATGGGGTCTGTGGACCAGCTACTCGAATAACACTAAATGCAGAATCTCAGGCCTCTCCCCAGAGCCACTGGATCAGAATCTGCATGTCATTGAAATCTCAAGGGTGTCTTTGCTCATTTGTAGCTTGAGAAGCCCATGTCTAGAAGGTCGGAGACATTAATTTGTCAAAGGTCACTTTGTGGCTGCTCCAGCTATGTTAGGCTGTCAACTTATGTCATTTTCTTTTGCAGATTACTGGAAGAATTGATTCAGAAAGAGAAAGAATTACAAGCACTCCTTCTTCAAGCTATTGAAGATAAAGACCAAGAAATTAAACACCTAAAGCTTAAGTCTCAACCAATAGGTGAATAAGCAGAAAATTTTAAAGTAAATTGTTCAATCAGGCTGCCACGAAAGCTGAGAAAGCCAATAGGCAGTTTTATTTCATGGCTTAATCACTTGTACCACAACTACAAGCAGAAATTACTTTTAAATATCCAATTCTTAATTGTAGCAAACTATCGTTTCTTATAAATATAGTGAAAATAAGATGATTCATAGTCATCTTTTCCTGAGATTATATATTATTGAGGTAAATAGGGCTCTCCACCTTTTTGTCTTTCTTTTAAAGAGTTCAGATTGAGATTACTAGAATAAAATACCATTTTTGTCATCTTTGCATTTGTAGTCTATATATTCTAGTGTTTTCATATTTATTGCAAATAGTGGGAAAAGATTTTTATAATAATCAGATTCTCTATTCATTATGCCCATTTTTATTGCATGAAAAACACACCATACAGTTTTGGTACACCAAGTTTATTCTGAGAAACTCTAAAATTGATAGGAAAGTATAAATGTCATTACATTACTTCTTCTGACTGTCCATTTACTAGTAATTAAATAGTCTTTAAGCATTTTATTTATATTCATACTACCAATCTCAGTTGTTTCTATTAATTATACGCTGATAAAGCAAAATCTTTTCAAGTATTGTTGACTGGGAGGGTCTCTGATGTCCTCTGTTAGGTAAAGCTAAGAATGTCCTTACCCGCCTCCTCAATTCTCTTATAGATATTCCTGGATTGCCTGTGTGTCACTTAACTTCTTCTGGCACAAATACTGAAGATTCTGAACTTATTGACTGGCTTAGAGAAAATGGAGCTGATGAAGACACTATAAGTCGGGTAAAAAAAACTATCTGTAGGGCATGCATTAATTCACTTTATTTCATAATGTTGAGTGCCTACTATGTGCTAGGCACAGGGGATACACTACGGAGCAACTCAGACCCAGCCCTGCCCTACTAGGCTTATAGACAAGAGCAGGCAGATAATAGTCGGATAATGCCACAGAGGACAGTATAATTATGTCCTAATAAATTTTATGAAGGAAAGATTGTCAGGGGAGATGGAGGGAGGGAGAGGATGGGGAAGGTTCTTTGAGAAGGTGGTGGATGAGTTGATGTCTAGGACTGTGTAGGAATAAACTAGGCCATCTGTGTGTGTCTTGGGTGGGCAGACAAGAAGGGGAAATCGTTCAGGGATAGGGGTGCAGATGTGCAAGACGATGAGTTTTGTGATCCAGGACCCCCGAGGATTTTTATGGTTTTGAATTGAAAATAACGAAAGATGGAAAAATCAAGACAAAAATCTGTTTTTAATTCTCTTTCATTATCTTCTTAATTCTCTTAAAATATTTTTATACTCCACTGGGTCACGGCCATTTATTGATACTTAATAAAATATACCTAGTTAGTGAATTTATGTCAGGAACACTTTCTCTATAAACCATATTATATCTATATAATCTAATTCTCTACTCCATATAGACTTTTTAAATCAGCATCCTTTAGCATTTGTGTTTTAAGATTTACATATATACACACAATAAGAGGTTATATTTTTATTTTATAGAAAAGGCCTCTTAATGAAATTAATTACATTAATTTCAGTTTTATATTTAAATTTTAAAAATAACTATGAATAAAGATGACTTTTCTTTTCACCTGATAATTTATTGAACCACTAGATAAAATGTAGGGTCTCCTAAGAAATCTGCATTTAACAAGTTATAGCCACCTACATTTAAACAACTCTCTTGCCTTGGGAAAATAATGCATCCTATCAAGTTCTCTCAAATATTTATTCCTCAAACTGAGACTCAAATAATAGTTAAGTAGTAACTGATGGTCCAGTAAATCATTGCCCTCTTTTTAAGAGTTAACATTAAAATCTTAAGTTTAAATTCAAGACTCTGATTTGCTAATGGTTATTATAAAGTACCTTTTATGAGACATGAAAGTCGAGAAATGTGTAAGTAATACCTTTCCAGGAACACTTTTTATCTAGAGAAAAGTAGAGCTGTACAGTAGCAAACTTCTTAAACTTCTTATGAGCAGCAGATGTAATTACAAGTGAATCCTATCTATTCATTAGAAGATAATTCAGAAATTCTGTGTTGCTTATAATCTCTATGCATTTGAAAGTTATATGGATATATCTCTTTGTAATATTTTGTAATAGGGAACTTTCCTCTAATAATTCTAGAAGATTGTGTTTTTAGTGGCTTTCCTTTTAGGTTCATTTTTTATTATTGCCAATGTTTACATTATGGATAGAGTTTGCTGTTTATTAAAGATGTATAAAACTTCTAACTTTTGTGCCTCTTTTACTTTCTCCAGTTTTTGGCTGAGGATTATTCACTAGTGGATGTTCTCTACTATGCTACACGTGATGACTTAAAATGCCTGAGACTAAGGTAACACTTTTCTTTGCCTTCAGTTGTCATGGCAGGAGCACTGGGCTGAGATCAAGAAGTCTGGGTTCCTGCCTGGCTGGGTCCCTAACTAGCTCTAACCAACTCTGCAGGCGTGGGCTGACATCTCTGGTTCTCACTTGATCTAAGTAAACTGAGTGAGTTGAACCAGAATATTATATACATATTTTTGTCTTTATTGACATTGTAAAATTCTTTGAGTTTTTACATTGTACAATTCAATGAGTTTTTTCCCACTTATATGTGGCATACAATATTATACCAGTTTCAATTGTATGCACAGTGATCAGAGATCCACAGTGATCAGAGATCCACATAACTCACAAAGTGATCACCCCACTAAATCTAGTATCCCTCAACCCCCTTACATATTTATTACAACATTATTAACCATCTACACCATGCTACACTCTACATCTCCATGTCTGTTCTGAAGCTATCCATTTGTACTTCTTAATCCCTTTGTGCACACAGCAGTTCCTGGTGCCAAAAAGTTTGGGGACCACTGTGTGCACCTTAAATACATTAGAATTTTGTCAATTATATCTCAGTAAAACGAAAACAATAAAAATAAGGTATTGAAACACAAAAAATATATATTAGAACCAGACTATTTGTCAAAAGAAAGAGTTTGGACAGGGGTCTCCAACCCCCAGGCTGTGGACCAATAACGGTCGGTGGCCTGTTAAGAACTGGGCCACACAGGAGGAGGCAAGCAAAGCTTCATCTGTATTTGCAGCTGCTCCACAGCACTAGCATCACTGCCTCAGCTCCACGTCAGATCATCAGCATTAGATTCTCATAGGAACACTGGTCCCTGGTGCTGAAAAAGTTGGGGACCACTGAGTTTGGGGAAGGTACGAGGTCTGAGCCACATCTGCCAGGCTCACCTCCCAGCATGGACAATAGCTGGCACATAGCATTGCTTCACAAGTTCTCAGAAAATGAATGAATGAATTTCAGGAAAAAGGGGGTGGTGGAGAGATAAAAGAGAGTTGATGGAGAGATGAGGGCAAATACAAGGGGGAGAGAGAATTCATAAGGAAAGAGAGGGAATGGAACAGAAGGGGCAAAGAGAAGGGGATCAGGAAAAAGAAGAGAGAGTGGCTGGTACATGTGGAGGGCATCAGTGGAGAGGTAGAGACTGCTGGGCCTACACAGGAAGTGAGCAGCCCAGGGCACACTGTAAGGGGTTTCTCTGCCCTTGAAGGTCACACCCTGAGGACAGGCCCTTCATATCTGGGTGCCCGACAGAATTGCACCTGGATTGTCAGGGCAGGAAGCACTCCTGTGGTCCCCTTGTCCAGTTCCCTTCACCCCGGGGCCTAGAGCAGCTGAGACCCAGGGAAATTAGATGATGAGCCCCTGCCTGGGGACAAGATGGAACTGACTTCTCTATCCAGGCAGATGTGGCCACCAGTCCCCCGCTTCAGTCTTCCCTTCTTCCCCAGGTGGGCTGGTCGTAGCTATGTCTCCCATACTGACCTTATTCCCTGGGGCCCCTCACTGCCCACCTAGGCCGCTGATGCTGACCAGGGAAGATTTTGTTGAGTACTTTATTGCCACGGTCTAATGACTGTATAAAATATGTATGCTTGGTGAAGGGGAGAGAGAGAACTTTCATTTTTCAGATGCATGAAGCAGAATAAGAGGATGATTAAAAAGTGTGCCTGTGCCCCTGCCAGGGTTGGGGCAGCCAGCACAGAGGCATCACTGGGGCCAGTGCCAGGCTGCGGTGGGGCCGGGTGAGAGGCCTTGTGCCTGGGAGGAGATGGCAAATCCATCCAGTCCACAGTCTTGCCAAAGGCCCTCCAGGGCTCCCTGGTGCCTTCGGAGGACGGTCCTCACTCTCCCACACGCATTCCCAGCCTCATCTCTGACCCAGGACAGACCACGTGCAGCTCCCTCATGTGCTCTGGCCCCTGCCTGGCTCCCCCACTCCTGCCCTTCCTGATTCCCCAGTGTGGGGCTCTGGCTCTGATTGCACTTCAGAGCGGAAACTGTGGGCTGCTGTGTTTCTCATTCCACAAGGTTGTGACTCCCTGAGAGCTGGGAGGGGTCATGGGGCCTGGACATAAAGGCAGCTCAGGAAAGCTCCTGATATCTCTGTCATCTATCCCTACATGGGCATCCACATCTACACAACAGTATTACTGTATACATTTGAACTAGACTATTATTGAGGACTCTAATAACCAATATTTCCGTATTTGTAAATGCAAATCAACTGGGATAATATTTCAGGCTAAGACCATGCAGTTATTCTAACGCTGCCTTAAATACTCTGATTTAAATTCCAAACTTAGAAATAGTAGGATGAGGTGCTGATTTGTCATCCAAATACCTATTATAATCTGATAGTTTCTTATAATAATTATTTTTTTCTGTCAGGCCAAACATATACATAATTTACATAGACTTCTATTGAAGACATATTTCAAAAGTGCTGAAAATCAAAAAAATGCTTTGGGACCCGATAGTTTGTGGGGGCAGAAAGGAAAAGCATTGGAGGGCTGATGAGAAAAAATATACAAAACGAATACATAGTGACTGATAAGACTAGGATCTTCCTGTTCTGATCACAGCAGCTGAAAGCTGAGCAGTCACTTTTCTGTTTCAAGGGCAATGTTTGAAGTGATCTCTTCACCGCGGTCTTGTGTTTTTAAACAGGGGAGGGATGCTGTGCACACTGTGGAAGGCCATCACGAACTATCGAGAGAAACAGGCTGAACCGTCGCTTAATTTGTTTCCAACCTTCCGTGGAGATTCTAAAAATGAACACAACTGATCTTTCCTAAGGGAGGAAGAGTGGAAAGGAGAGGAGAAAGAAGCTGCACTTTAAGTCCAGTATTTGTTTACTCATGTTAAAAAAAATAGACAAAATACACTGAAATTTCCTAACTGCTTCTATTTCTATAATTCTTAAGGACTCTTCATAAGGACTTTAAAAATAATTCTAAACATTAGGATTATTTTAGTCTGAACATTTTTATGAAATATTTTGAACTCAGCAGCTATTGTACTTCAGCCAAATGTTTATTTCACACAAGACAGATATAACATTTCATGTGATTGTGCATCACTGGAACAAAACTAAAATGTGACCATAATTTAGGCTTATGTGTGTTTGTGATGTGCCATAATAATCTGAGTAGAAATGCATAATTTCAATTATTGTGTAAAGTTTATGGGTTTTTTTCGATATGCACACTCTGAGAGCAATGGTTTTTACTTAGTTATCTGTATTAATTGTTGACTTTTTATTGTAACTTAAGTTTCTGGCCTATCGTACATTTGTTTGAGTCATGTTTGTACTACTGAACTGTACCAGTTGCACATGTTTGAATCATAGTAATGTTAGCTTGTTCTAAAGCTATACATTGTGTCATACTCTCAAAAGTAAAAAGACTCTTAACATACTGTTTTGATAAATTCTAAAGAATTCTTATTTTGTTTTGACAAACTAGATAAACTGTGTCAAATTCCTAGTTGTTTTTTCAGCTATAACATTAAATACAATCTGTCTTCTATTCAAGTAACCAAAGAACAACTGATATCCAAGTTGTTCTTCAGGGCAACAGAGTGGTAAAAAAAGGAGGCAAAGAAAAAAGAAAGTAAAAGAAAGTCAGTGTGTTTTTCTCAAGGCCCTAAGTTATCATGAACGGCTGTTGTGTATCTCAGAGGCTCTGCACATAGCATCCCCGTGGAGAACACTGCGTTTTCTTGATTCCAAATCTGTCTCCTTGATTTTAGTTCTCATATTGAGGGAATTTCTTTTTATTTTAAGCCAAATATTATATTTTTTAAGCCTGCCCATATTAATAGGACAAAGACTGAAGTTCCTAGATGGATCCGTGGGATAAACAAATTTCTTAAATACAGAAGAAACTGTTTATTATGCAAGATAAAAATAGCATAGAGCTGCTCGGGTATCATGACTTGACCCATATGTAAGTCATTCCTAAAACAGGAGTCATCCCTATTTCCATGTGAAAATCAAGGCACAATATATTTTATATTGCATTAGATAGATTGTACCGAAAGTCCTCACCAGTATTTTCTCATTTTATATCTGTAACAAAATGGCTGCATCTTTTTTTTTTTTTTTTACTTCTCAGTCCTGAAGACAGATAGTTACCTCCTGCATCCTGTGGGGAAATTTTGAAGGAAGTGAGGTATAAATTAAATGATATATCATTTCAGTCATACTGAAACACAGAGTAACTCAACTTTATTAAGCCACAGTTCATATCCCCAGTTCTAATGGTTAAGTGCTGCTTTCAGACCATAAATAAGATCAAGTGACCCACATTCAACCAATTCTTTAATGATCCCAAGTCTGTTCTTGAGATCTGTCTCTGACCCCATCTTTGTAGGCATATGTTCCTCTATCCTACATTCTTAGAAAAACATCATTAGGTTTTTGTCAGTATTTTGGATCTAAGTCACAAAAGAAGGCAATTCCGTCATGGCCCAAATATCATGAAAGGTTTCACTTGAAAGGTTTTTGGCATCAGTCTAGGCTACTGATTCTATATCTGGCTTCACGTTAAAATGACTTGGATGCTTTTAAAAAATATTGATGCCACCACCTTAGAGAAACTATTTTTATTGGTCTGGGGTAGGGCCTAGAAATCCTTTTAAAAAGCTCTACAGATTACAGATGATTTAATGCTATCAAGTCCTACCTCTTTATTGCAAGTGGCACCGGAGAGATAGATGAAGGGCCCCTTTCCACATGGGTTATAGTAATATGGTCATTCACTGTTGCTTTAGTGTAGCAAGAATCTAAACACATAGGCCTGGAGCAAAGCTGTCACTTACCTTTTGACGTTGGGCAGATTAATTAACCTCTCCAAGTTATGGTTTCCTCATCTGAAATGGGGGAAACAGGGTACCCACCTCATTAGGTTAATATAAAATTTACTATGGCCATGCCACCCTGAACGTGCCTGATCTCGTCTGATCTCGAAAGCTAAGCAGGGTCAGGCCTGGTTAGTACTTGGATGAGAGACCACCTAGGAATACCAGGTGCTGTAGGCTTTAAAAAAAATTTTTTTTAAATAAAATAATGCAGAAGTGCTTATTGCAATGCTTAGCAGACAATAATCACTCAGATGCTGCCTGCTATTGTTATCTCATCATTCATTCAAAAGTATTAAATAATTACTGGATTCTATATACTGTGGTGCACAGTTCTTGGCCCCAGAGTTCACTGTCAGAGATAGAATCAAGACAGTAGAAACAACAGTACACATAAGTGCTATAGTTACATCTGACTGCCAGAGAGAATCAAGGAAAGCTTCCCAGAGAAGTGAAAGTCCAGAGATGAGCTTGAAAAGATAACAAACAGTTATGCATGGGTGGTAGCAGCGGTCTTATAAAAGAAAATCAGAATTTGCTGGGGAAAGTAAATTCAATGTTTTTAACCACATTTTAATCTTTCTCCAAATGCTTTCATTGCATATTTCATTTCATTCCTAAACCATCAAATAGAATGGTTTGGCAATGAGGGATTGTTAACCCACTGGAATGCCTAGTATGCGTGAGGCGTTGTAGCAGCAGGAAAGGTATACATGATACCCACTGAGTTCAGAATACAGGCAATGCACATTATGTCATTAAGAACGTCTGCAGTTTGTAAACAGAATAATTGATGGCTCCAGACACTATAGATACACCCTATAGAGAAATAGAAGACAAAGTCTCTGCCACCAATAATTCATATCAGATTGAAAAGACAAATCTACAGTAACAAATCACACCTAGTCTGTGTTAAAGGCTGGATGAGAGGCAAGCACAGAAGGCCCTGGAGAGGTTCACAGGACAAGCATGCTGAGAGCCAGGGCAGGTGGAACAGGCTTCAGGGAGGAGGTAGACCTCAACCCAGGCCTTAGAGGGAAAGAAAGAAGTAGGACCAGGGAAGTCAATCAGGGCACAGAGCTCCAAGAACAAAGGCAGAAAGCAGGGATTTGCAAAGTTCTGGAGAAAGGGAACAGCTTCTATATTGCATTAGGGCATACAAAAATTTTTGACTCATTTAAACTCATTTGACTGGAAATATGAGTTATAAGAGAAAAAGTGGAAAAAGGATTGGAGAGAACTCGAGGTGTGACTGGGGGGGTGGTCAGGAAGGAACATAGAGTTTAGTATTCAATTATGTAGAAATGGGGAATCGGGTTCTGAGCAAGGGGCGGGGTATGTGTAAAGTAGTGTATGAGAAAATTAATTTGGCAGAATGACTTTGGGTAAACTAGAGGGAATAGAAATTGGACAGCAGGTTTCAAAGGAGGCAGGAGGGGAGCGGGTGGTATCAGAAGGTCCAGCTCTGTGAAGGAGAGTCTAGTAGGAGTGAGAACAGGAATTGAAAGGGTAGAATTAAAACAATGAATTGACAAACTTTGGGAACTATGATTTGGGCAGTGATGATAGAGGAAAGGATAAATGTTGAGCCTATGTCAGTAAGAGAAGAATTCAAAACCAGGCAAGTTTGGAGGAGGAACTGTTTTGGGACATGAATTAATAGCGGGATGAGTCAATGCTAGAAATGTGCAGACCATTGACAATGTACTTGTGGAAGTCAGGACTGGGGTCAAGTGTATATATTCTGGATCTAGGAGTCACCTAGATGCAGGTAATAGTAAATGAGAGCTATGAGAGGTAGAAAAGTTGTGGCCTAAAACTTTGTGAGGAGGAAGGTTTCAGCATGGTTTCAAAAGGAGAAGGAATTTAAGTCAGCAAAAGAGACAAAAGGACTGGCCAAACAAATGAGAAATACCAGGCTGGTGGTGTAAGCGAAGAGGAAGATGATCAGAGGCTGGAGTGCTGCAGAAAAGTCTTGGGGAATGACAGACTAAAACAGTAACTTGATTTGACGCCCTGGAGAGTATTTATACACAGGCAAGAAAGACTACAGCTGGTTAAACATAGATAATAAGACTAATGGCACCAGAGTCCACACATTTATTACCTTTGGTGAACAGATGTATGACTAGATTTGGGAGTATGGCAAGTCAAGGGAAGAAACTTTCAGATTTAGAGTCCTGAATGTGTTGGGGTAGAGCCCCTGAATGGAGAGGCACTTGGGAATAGGGAGAAGTGAGAGAGAAGGTTTCAAAGGAGGCAGGAGGGGAGCGGGTGGTATCAGAAGGTCCAGCTCCTCTCCCTGGAAATCAATTGATGATTCAAAGAGATTTTGAGATGGACGTGGGAGCTCAAGACAGATGGCTTCCGTGTTCTAAGTACAACACAAAGTACAATGTGATGGTGAGTGACATTTAACAGATGTCATCCGTTCCCCCATTTTCATGCAGCAGCCCTCCCTGTTATAGATGCTGCATGAAGTTTGGAACGCATAGTCTGTACAGGGCCCAAGTACGTGCAAGATTTCCGTGTTTCTTATTGCACCTATCTTTGTGTAACTTGTGACAGACTAAGAAGTTAGCAAAAGAATGGGAGACAGGATAAGCACGCACCCAAAACAAAACAAAAATACAGACACAAACACTAGTTAAGTGTTCATTTTGGGACAGGTTGGGAACTCAAAAAACAGCACTCATTGGTTTAAGTAGGTTGTAAATCCGAAGGTTGAAAACAGATCTCCCTTTTCCCAGGTCCTTTCAGAATTCAACTCTCTAAATTCAGCTAAGAACGGCTTCCTGATGTTCACAGGAAAGTGTCTTAAACACTGATGACTTAATGCAGTGAAAAATACCTTTATCAGGACCTAAGCCGAGGTTTAAAAGTACCTCCCTTGACTTGATGCTTAATTGATCAGAAGTCTGATAAGTGATTTGAATGTGATTTTGGAAAATCACATTGCTAAATGAACAGTTTTCCTAATCCACTGCAGAAATGGCACTGAGGGAAAATCCATAACTATAAACCACAGCAAACCGTCCCTTAGTCAAAACCTCTACCTAGTCAGCCAGTGAACCAGGAAACCAAATAAAACCAGTCCACTCCTAGGATTACAGTGGCAAGTTTTTAATGAAAAAGTGGTGAGAATTGTCACCCTAGCAAGAAATCCAAAACTGTTTGCAGACACTATTGTGCGTCCAGTGTAGTGTGCCGAAGTCCTCCAGAGGGTTTTAAACTGTTGGGAACTTGCTGGTTATGTTCAGCCAACCAAAGCTGTGGGAGTGCATTTATGCGTAGCCAGATGGAACTGGTCGCTGCTGATTTTGTTCCTTATGTTTCTATTTGCAGTCTATATATTTTTTTTCCCCACAGTATTTTGTTGCTTATTGTTTACTTGCCTGTTAGAGCAGAAATTTTTTCCTTAGCTAATAATCTGTTTCTTTTAAAAAAAGAAATTGTTGCCATTGCTTTTTTTCTTGGTCATCCTGAGCAAGCCAGAAGTCACAAGGTAGTTACTAATCGGAAATTAGGAATAAGAAAAGCCACATCATTGGGCACAAGTTTCACTAACTTGTGTGCCCTGGGGTTCATCAGAAACAAAGCCTCATGAAAAGATCGGTCACCAGCAATGGCGTCCTAAAACGCAGACCGAGATCAGATACCAGCGTGGAACTAAGCCCGCGTACTTTAGCTTTTCACGTGGCATCATACTGTTTTGCACTGTCACCATTAACTTCAGAACTGATCTGGCTGCTGCAGAGTTCAGACGGAAATAAAGCGTCCTGGTGGCCTCGTCTCACCTGGGCTGATACTTGGACCGTCCCAGTGCCAGCCCCTAGAGCCACCAAGCGACGCAGACCCCACTCCAGACCTCGAAGAGCGGATAGCGGTCTGCGGCAGTGGCCAGAAGCTCCGGGCTCAGGTGGCTGGCTCTGTTGCTGCTCCGGCAGCGGAGACCCAGCAGCGTCCATCGGA
>NW_006438088.1:9747527-9752601 GCF_000325575.1 Pteropus alecto
GGCCCCAGCCCCGGCCCCAGCGGCCCCTTGGCGCTCCACCGCGACTTTCCCACAACAGGTGGAAACACGCCAGCGAGCGCGGGCGGGAGGAGGAAATGGAGAAACGCTGGCTGCTCTCCTCCCACCTGCCGGGCTGGATCTAATTCAGTTGAATGGGGAAATCGTATCCCCCAAACCAAACAACCAGCCGGAAAATCCTCAACCAGGTGCTGCTGGCAGGATTCTCCCTTCCTGGGCGCCCCCTCCCGTCCTCCCCGGTCGTGCCGGGTGCCACGGTCGCGCGACGCCTGTGGCGCAGCCCTGCGCGGGGGTCGCGCGGGGAGCGGTTCCCGCCGCTCCCCACCCCCCGCCCTGGTGGTGTTCCCACATACACACATCGGCGTCCTCAATTACGACCTGCTCCCGAAGTGGGAGGCTCGGGAGGGCAGGGGCCTGTTACTGAATGGTGGGGGCCGGCGGTGGGGACTGCAAGGACTCAGAGATTCGTTGACTTGAAAGGGTCCTCGAAGTTCCTGCTTTAAAAAGTCCGTGAACCAACCCGAAATGGGAACAGTGGCCCAAGCTCATCAGGGCTCTGTGTTGAGGACTCTCCCCCTCTCTGTGTCCCCCAGTCTCCACAGCCACACTTAGGAACAGACGCTCATCTATAAAACAAGCAGCAAGCCTTCTCCGCACCCATCCCGCCCCCCATCTTACATATGGATGGTTTTCCCCCTCGTGATAGTTTTTTTTCTTGAGAGACTGACTGTCTTGCGAATCCGCCCCTCTATCCTAGTCCCCTCTTCTTTTATTCTAGGCCAGTAAACTCTTTCCGAGACCTTTCTACACTTGAGATGAAGGCGATGAGTCAGTTTCTTATTTTTAAAAAAGAAATTCAAATTGCAGTCTCCCCAATTACAATCTGATTTGCTCTTACGTGCACACATAATCGGAAAACGATTGTTTCCTAAATGTAAGACTCACCCCCTCCCTCCAAAAAAAAGAAGTATTGATTTAGATGGTGTGTTTACTTTAATGTGAAAGGTCCAGAAAAGCTATAACAGCATTTGCAAATTATGTATCTTATGTATATTATCTGCTAGAAAGAGTTGGGACACCTAAAGACGAATGACTTAATCTCTCCAACAGAAAGACCTTAAATTAAGTCGGATAAGGTGTTTACTTTGTTTACTTTGAAGTCATGCTGCTTCCTGTCGGGTGATTTATTTTGTCTCAATGTGTTTGAAAGATTGGTAGGTCATCATTTTGGTTCCGGGTGGGGAATGGGTGGCCAAGAGGAGATGCCTTTGTAATTGCTTTACAGAACTTGATGAGCTGAGTTCATGAGGTTAGGCTCGCCCAATTGAGGGCAACCAGAGGGCAGCATCCTCATTGTGAATGTACATGGTTTGGTGCCTGGTCGCCACAGAGTAACTGCTTCTGAAGCAAAATTTGTGCTTTAAAAAAATAAACACTTTCTAGAATCTGCACATAAACAACTTGTTCAGATATAAGTGAACTACAAACTAGCCTATTCAGTGCCTGGGCCTGTTAACTAATGAACCAAGGCTTCTTACAATCAACATACAAATCAACCATGTGGCTGTCAGTGAAATATTTTCTTTTATGAAGGGGGGAATCTAATTGGTTGCCATCTCCTTCACAGAAAACAATTGTTCCACACCTTTGCCTAGACACTTCAATTTCCAAGGGACAGATTTTATATATGGTCTTTTAAATAACTGTACTTTATAATTCAACTAAAACTTACTTCTGCCCCACATCTTTTTCTTTTTTTCTAGCCCTTGATTACTATAAATGCTTTTAGTGCTCAGAAGCACCTATGTGAGCAAGTGCCAAAGAAAGAGGAAAGATGAAAAATACATGTTTAAAAGTCTGGGTAGCAATATTTTGAGCAAACAAGTACAGACTGCTTGAATTTTAACAACTTAAGGTTTCCATATATTTAAAACATGTGACCTATACCTGAACATAGGACTTCAGTGTAGTACTTTATTCTTATGGACATATGTCACATACATGTCCAAATCCTGCATGTTATTTTTTTTTTTTAGCAATCACAAGTTTGTATAGAGGTGGATTTTTTTCAAGGGAGGTGAGGACTTCTGTCTTTTATTGCCATCAAGAGTTGAAAATTGCTACCTCAACTGGTAACATTTGTTGAGGGATTCTTCCCTATTTAGATTTGATTATCATGAGGTAGAGTCCATTCTTAAATGTCTTAGTTTTTATGTCCCTGTGCAAAAACTGGTCTAATTTTAGGGCATTTTAGATTATAATCTCAGATGATTATTAAAATGCCACCTGTAATGTGTTCATAATTATATACACATGTGTGTGTATCAGAGCTGGGTTGAAAATTAGTGCCTATAAAATGAGACATTTGTTAAAGAATATTGAAAGGTACTATATAAATCCAAAATTTCAAAAAACATTTCTGTCAGCGTATATTTATCTTCTACTCAAAAGTAGTCAAATTACATGCCTTATGGTGAATTTTTTTTCTTGCGTGTGAACAATCTTTTCAATATATTTTTCAGTAGCCAAAGATAAGCAAGAACAGAAAAAAATAATTGACTTGGGAACAAGTTTTCGATTTCACCACTAGAGGATGTTGAGTCACAGCATCTACAAATGACAAACATCTGCATAAAAAATTGTAAGAGATCCAGACTACAATGTGGTATTCAACTCATCCCTTTTGAAATTCAGATCCTAACGCTACTGCTTCCTTGGGGTATCTAGATAACTTTTTCCCATTTTGTGACTAACTCTTACCTTTATTTACATTTCGCGAAGTAGGAGGGAAGTGTTGTTATTAGACTAGGAAGTTGTCCTCAGGAGCATGCATTTATTTGATATCATTAGTCAGGCATGTGTGTAAAACACTAGTTTCCATTGGCACACTCTCTTTTAAAATCTAACATCTCTGCCACCTAGTGCTGGAAAAAATCATTTGAAGGGGCTTACTTTTTAAAACTCAAGTGTCATATTGATGTAAGAATTTGAAATATTGAGGCTTAGAATAATTTGACCAAGAAATACATACCTTCCGTATAGTAAGCATTATGTTGGCTGGAAGGTTGACTGAGACGTGATCCTGGGATTTAGCGAGGAAAACAAAACTCACAAATAATTACAAGTTATCAGAAATTCAGTGAAGGAAAAATTACTTCTAGCTGCAGTTGTTCCTCAGGGAGGGCATACTGGGTATAGTAAATAATTTAAACTTTAAAATAAGTAAATGACATTTAAAGTCGAATGGAGGCAAAGGAGAGAAATAAAGGTGTAGATGTGGAAAGAACAAAATTTTGGTCATATCGATTCATGTGAGGCTCGACACGAAAGAGTTCTAGATGATCAATTAGGAACGATGGTACATTGAGGACAAACTGTGGAGTGTTGGTACATAATTCTGCAGGCAATGAGGAACTGCCGGTGATTCTTGAGAATAACATCTCGATTAAAGCATGATTAATTATGTAATTCTCTACCCACAAATCTTGAAAGCTTGATTGCAGGGTCTAGCAGAACAGCTCAGCTATACCTCTAATGAATGTATAGTCCTTCCACCTAGGAACGTTCTCTTCAGTTGATTTTTGCTGCTTTGGGAAGGGTAGCATGGGGTTGGTGAGAGTGCATGAGGAACACCTGCATAACCAGACAGATCAGCTATATCTCTGGAGGTGAAGGATGGGATAGATATTCTACCCAGGTGGTCCTCATTTTGAAGCTGCAGTGTCGACTAAAGGATGGATTTAAGACGGGAGACTTCGGCAACATACAGACCAACTTTGAGGTTCCTGCAGAAATCTAGGCAAGCACAGGCCTTCACTATGGCATGGCAGTGAAAGTGAGACGAGAATAAGTAAAGATTCTACAGAGCCATGTGTCAAAGGATGCAGGTAAAAAGATGACATATAAGATTATACCCTAGGTTTGAGTTTGGCTCATTGGTTTAAGGGTGGCATGAAAATATTCATGAGGAAGACCTGATTTTAATAGGAGAAATAGAAAAATCTCTGCTTTAAACATGGAAATTTGAAGTATAAGAGAGACATGTAGATAGAAATGTCTAATGGATGACTGGAAGTATGGGAATGGAGGAGAAAAATGGAGGTTGGGACTCGGATTCATCCTATAAGGGAATAATGATCGAAACCATGAAAGTGAGGAGAGCTTAGAAAGAAAAACTGAAAAGGGGTGAAATAGCATAGGGGGAGGAAGAGACAGCCAAGAAGGTGAGTGGAGAAGCCAGAAAGATGGGAAAAGCATAACTGAGCAACGTCACACCTGCCAAAAGAGGGAGACAAAGCAGTCAAGGATTCGAAGACCGAGGAGAAAAAAGGCAGCTTACCACCCCCTGAAGAGGAACCGCAATTGTTGGTTCAAGATTGGGGGATGTACCAGAGTGTAAGTGATTAATAGATAAGGAATTAGAAAGTAAAGATAGCCAACTTAAAAGATCCTCCATAAAGTTTGCTGGCGAAAGGAAAAAAATTCAAATCCTTGAATAGGCAGAAGGAGTTTTCTCTTTTAGAATTTACTTTTTAATTTACATACAAAAAAATTTCCTGTTTTTTGGGTGTACAATTCATGAGTCTTGTCAAACGTATAGTCATGTAACTATCACTGTAATCGTGGTCCAGAAGAGTTCTCTCATCCCGAAGAATTCCTTCAGGCTGCCCCTTTGTAGTCAGGCTCTCCTCCTTCCCCTGGCAACCACTGATCTGTTCACCATCCTTCTAGTTCTGCCTTTTCCAGAATGTCGTAAAAATGGAATCTTTTGAGCCTGAATTTTTTCATTTAGCGTAATGCATTTGAGATTCAAAGATGTTGTAGCAGTAATTATTGATGATTCGTTTGCCATTGTAATGAAGTACAACCGAGATTGTTAATCTATCCATACTTTGAGGAACATTAAATTATTTCCAGGATTTGTCAATTATTAATAATGCTGCTGTAAATATTTACATACAGGTTTTTCTCATTTATCTAAGGGAAATACCTAGGAGTAAGATTGCTGACTAATGTAAATGTTTTTAAGAAACTACCAAACTGTTTTCTAGAGCGG
>NW_006438088.1:9752613-9801695 GCF_000325575.1 Pteropus alecto
CTGCAAGCAAAGTACGTGAGTTCTAGTTGCTCCACATTCTTGCAAACACTGGATGTTGTTAAATTTTGTTTTGTTTTTAATATTTGCCATTCCACCAAGTTCTTTGAGTAAAATGATAGAATCACCTCCAAATAGTGGCTTTCTGGATGCTAAATGTGCTCACTTGATTAGAAAAACCTGTGGAGGTATTATTTCCAGAGTCGAGGTATAATGTAGATTTTTTCTTTGGCTCTAAGGTCATTGGCTTCTTTAGTTTTTCCACAGTATCTCTTATTTCCTTTAGAGTCTACGTTCTGAAGTTGGTTATGAACAGAAGTGTCATTGTACAGCACATCCCATGCCAAGTTCTCTTCTGGCCCGTAATGTCTGTCTTCCAGTCCATTGAGATAGTTCTCTTCAGAATTTGGAAACAACATTTTTTTTTTCCAGTTAGAAAGCTGGAAATATTGGTCAGATAGCTTATTTTATGGTTCTGATTATTAATCCCTTGTTGGCAGAGCTTATATTGTCATACTGAATACTTACTATCAGTTCCCAGTTTCTGTAGTGTACCTGCAAGTGCTTTGTAGAAGTCTTGATAATCTCTCATTGGACATTTAATTACTAAGCATGGCCTGAGGTTCTATATGATAAATGTATATGGGATTTAGGCTTATTCTTTTTTAGAAAATCCAGTTTTAAAGTTTGTCTAGCTCTTAAGCGGGTTTGTGCCTTCTGTGTCTTTAATATCAGCTTTTGCGAAGCTCTGACTTACAGTTGTTCAAATAAAAATAGTGTTGAATAGTTTTTCTCTGTTCATTAAATACTATTCTCCTTAGTATCCTTTTCTATTTGAGAAATAGCCAGTTAAGAAAGAATCTATAACATTTTCTTTTATTAAGTGCCACCTTGAATTTTGATTTAAAGAGCGATATATTTTTGACAAAAAGAATTCACTGCATTCAAATTTCTTATACTTGAAACCACTACAGAAATAGTTGTGAAAGAAAGAATTATGAGAAAATGCCAACAATTGACACACTTCTCCAGGTAACCCACATAAATATAGGGATGCAAAACTGAGCAGAAAAGGAAGCTGAGAAAATGCATTTGGAATATGTGAACGGGGCTTTGCAAGTGTTATTCATAAAACTGTGAATATTTAAGCTTAGATTACTAATATTTGAGGTATCTTGAAATTTAACTTTTTTTTTTTAATACTGTGAAACTTTCAGGTTTGGAGTTGGCTGTCTGGTAAAGATAACCATCCTTTACTATGGCATGACGTACCACATACAAAATTTGTATTCCTGGCACTGTGTTAATAGTAGCAAACAAGCTATATAGTCCAGGAAAAGTTTAAATTCCAAGGTGAAATTATAGGAAGAACCCCTTCTTTTAGCACCCTCATTCCCCAACAGAAGGCCTGTTTGGGTGGTAGTAACATGCATAATAACTGACTGTAGCAAAAACACTTGGCTGCGTCTCAAGATTTTAATCTAGGCTTTGGGTTCTCAGAAGCTCCTGACCTGACACCGAACAGGACCTGGCTGCCCGCTTCCTGCATTCCAGCTGGATCAGTTTCGATTCATGGTAGATGCTCTGAATGAACTACAGTCCCAGTGGGTTCATTTAAATATAGCTCACTCCTCTGGCAAAGATTAAGTTGTTGAAATGATTATTGAGCTCATGTTATGAAGCATCATGGGTTCAGATCGTTGGTTCTCAGTCTTGGCAGTGAGTTAAAAATCACCTGGGGACCTTTTAAATATCTCGATGCCCAGGCCACCCCCTATGCAATTATTTGAGACTCTCTAGGAGTGGGAGCCAGGTGGCAGTATTTTTTAAACTCCCCAGGTGCGTCCATTGTGCCATCAAGGCTGAGAACTACTGGTTTAGATCCTTTTTCTATACAGTGCTCTTCCATTTGACTGTCTTAGGTTTGATTTGGAGCTGTCAAGTATACCTTGCTTATGGAAATTACTTGGAAAGTCATAAGAGCCACTGCTTTAAATCTAGTTAGTTTACACAATTTATCTTATTTTGACACTCATAATTTTTGAAGCAAATATAAATGTGGATATGAGTTTACTTGAATAGCCAAATATATGTACATATATATTCAAGTAGGTATTTATGTACTTTTACACACGAATACGTGCAGTTAGACCACTTGTAATTAGCTTTCTTTTTATCTACTTGCTTAGCTACCACACTGCATTTCTTTCTCGCTTCCCCCTCAAAACAAAGGAAAGTTCAACTTTGCGTAGATAAGTAAAAGTTCTTTTGTAGAAAATTGTATACTTTTCCCAGAGATTTTTGTGGTGACCCATGAACTCTAATCACCAGCTCCCTGGCTCTGTAGACCAGCCCGTGTTTCCTCTGTCTATAAACAGTTGGCACAAGAACGATCTCCTTGATGCGCTCACCTTCCGTCTTACTGCATGATCTGACGCTAATACCCTTTGGACTAATCTTTGCTTTGCCTCTCTTTTTTCTCGTCATTAAATGTTACTCTGCCTAAAACCGTCTGCTAACTTCTGCTCTTTTCACTCTGTGTTTTTGCTAAGCAGTATCATTTACTTTTTTAGCTTTGAAAAATTACTTCAAATTAACATCTCTGGGTCTACATGTCAAAACTTCTAGAGGCGCTCCTTACTGAGTTGCATTTGAGTGCGCCTACGAGGTTTTGTGGTGCCATCAGTTGTCATTGGAAGCTTTTTCAGTAAGGGCTTACCTTTGGCAAAACCAATTTTCTATTTTCCTCTTTGCAGCTGGTGTCTGCATAGCCGCAAAATCCAGGACCAAAATGAGAAGGGCATTAGGGGATGTTGAATGTGAGATCCCTAAGGAAGAGGAAGACTACCTTTCTTTATTTTTCTTTTCTCCTCAAGATTCGTGAAGCCATATGGTTGTGCACTCAAAAAATGAGTGTCCAGTTATTTAGGGTTAATGCTAAACTATTTGTGCCGGGACTCTGGCTGCCTGGGTGCCACCACTCACTGCCTGGGGGATCTTGAGCAAGTCATTTGACTCTTCTCTTCTCTGGTTTCTTTCTATTTAAAACAGGGATACTGGTAATACATTCATAGAATTGTCACGAGGATTGAAAGAGTTAATACATGTAGAGTGCTTAGAATAGTCCCTGACATAGCATAAACACGAAATGTTGTTTCACTTATTGTGATCATAGCTATTAAGGATTGATACTGCACCACTGTGAAAATATGGATCTATCCTGGCATGCTAAAAAATTTTCCCTTCAGCAAATTTTTATTTATAATTGTAAAAATCTCCATAATGAGAGATTCAGAATATAAGCCTGATTCAGACCTAATTGCAGCAGTGTGCTCTTGGGCTTGGCTCAAGTATAGGAAGCATCATCAAAGCACACTGGATGGTGCTTTTCACCTGTCAACATATTGCACAAAATGTTCCAGTTGAAGATTGCTACCCACTGGTCTTTGAAGTGCTTAGATTGTGTTATGATTGTGTTAGACACCCATGCCAGCCCATCTTGACCTATTTTTGTTTCATTTCTATAGTACTCAAAAGTGTTTTTTATTACCATACCATAGTTCTAAATTTTAAATTCTTCGTTAAAATATTATTGCCGTAGAATGATTAATTCATAAAGATGACCTTTCATTCCCTTTAAATCACATAGATGGACTTCGAAGACCTTTTTTTGAATTTTAAAAAGTCACTGTCACTTCATTGAATATGTTTCTCTATAAGGAAAGTAAAGGAAACTTATACAACTTGCCTTCAATCTACAAGACTTTCATGAGAAGCAGACAGTTTGAGCTTTCTTTAAACAAACTACAAACATGAAATAGAAATATCAGTAAGCCATCTTTCTTATTTGTTAGTCACAAATTTTAGAAGAGACTTTCTTAAATTATAGAGGCTCATTTACAAGGCCTATTCTGTAGTTGGTGTGTGTGTGTGTGTGTGTGTGAGAGAGAGAGAGAGAGAGAGAGAGAGAGAGAGAGAGAGAGAGAGAGACTTTTCTCCCTAAGAAAATATCTTGTTCAATTTTTAATTTAGATTTTTATCATTTTAAAAATTTAATGACTTAGTATATCTTAAACTATATCCCTTCCTCAGGTAGGTCCTGAGTTTAGATGCTTTGAGTAATGCATTCAGATTGTCTTTATACAGTTGACACTGTGGTAATTGATTAAATATGCCTTAAGCCACCTCAAAATATTAACAATTTATATTCTTCAGTGAAAATTTTATTATTAAAAATAAGATAGTATTATGTACTAATACACTTTACACTAGAACGAACACAGAAATTTTTTTTGCAATATTGGCTTCTTGCCTTCTACTATGCCTGCGAAGATAGACTTGTATATATAAAAAGATATAGCCATATGCTTTGTAAAGTGATTTACACAAGCCCCAGGCAGAGTATTTGAACTAAAACTGAAGTAGAAGAGATAGCTGTACAGTAGAAAGAAAGCATTAAAATAAATTGAGAAATAGGGGATGGAGCTATTTTTAGTCAGGGAGACCTATTGAGGGCAAATGCCTTTGAATAGAAAACCCCATAATCTTATAATCCAGTGAAACCTCACAGGGAAAAGCACTGGTTAGGCGTTCCAGATTCAGCCCTTGGTCGTCCAGCTGTACCCATAATGGAAGGCTTTGAGAATGTCATTCCATTTATTTACAAACTGATCAGGTCCAACATTTGGCCGCTGCTCGCTGAAAAGAGCATGGAGAAAAAATGGTCCCAATCATCAACTTGTGCAACACAAGTGTAAACCATATACATGATTAGAGTCACATATCGTGAAAGCGTTGGAGGGTTCAGTTAGGTACCCACGACAGAATATAAGTAGTCTTCAAGAAGGTTTTCAGAGAAGAAGGTACAGGAGCAAAAGGCTATTCTGAATCTGGTGATTGGTTCAAAATATACCTTTAGCCACCCTTAAAATATAAAAATCTATATCATTTTTTAGTAAAAAATAATTTAAAAATTTAGATAGTATTATTACATACTAATGCACTTAACGTGAGGATAAACCCAGGCGTATGGAGTTCAGACACCTGTGAACTGGGCTTTCCGAACCAGCTGAGAAGCGCACAGTGACTTTTTGCTTTACAACAGCACGATGTTGTTTTCCCTCATGGATGTACCTGTCTGGAACCACATTCGTGGAACAATTGGCAATGTTGCGGCTATTTTTAAAACAAACATCTTTTGGTTATAGAAACCTCCCTCTTTTTGTTTGTAAACAGAGTGAGAACAAGGTCTTTTTCCAGTGAGCTGGGTAAAGCCCGGCTGTGGGCTCTAAAGGGGTATGAGTGCTGCTTGTTGTTTTGGGGGTTTTGGGGTGAGCACCTCCCTCCATGCCCGTGTGGAAACAGGAGTCAGGTAGGACTATCTCCAAGGAAAGAAATTGAGAGAGATTTTTATTGTGATTTTGATTTCTTTACTGCAGTCTTGTATGTGTCTGGAACAACCCCTCCCCCCGCCCCCTTTTTTTTTAATACATCAGAGATTTTAGTACCTTTAACAATGGCACTGTAGCCATTTCACCTTATGATAAAAAGCAAAATGGTCCATTTGTGGTGTTTTAGGAAGTTTGCCAAAGGGCTCTTTTGTCATTATAATCCTTCTGCAGTTGCCTATCTAAAATAAACATGATTTTTAAAGCAAGAGCTTAAAACCATGGACATGAAAGATGAAAGAAAGGTTTTCAGAGATGAGGTTTGGGACGCCCTAAGTGTGCTTATCAACCTGTTGATCCTTCTGAGATGTTGTTTCTCTCTAGAGCCCCTTAAAATCTCAGTGGCACAAGGTCAGGCAAGACTAAAAGAAGCTGTATTTATCAAAAAACATACTGAGTTACTAGTAGTATCTAGTTCTTGGAAATTAATGCTTCATATCTTTTTTAAAAGCAATTATTGGTGCATTAGGAATCTTTTTTTGCTTAGTAGTTGCATATTTCAAAAGCTCCTGTGCTTGCTATTTAATCGTAAGTGTATTTGTCTCTTATCTGTATCATTTAGCTTAAGGCTTTTGGTGTTCTCATTGGTTGCTGACAATTATAGTAGATGTGCTAATCCTTTTCAGTGTGGGCCTTAACTGATTGAAAATGACCAGACCTCCAACTTACCAACTATGCTTATATAATTTGGCATTTCTAGTAGGGACTTCTTTCTTCTAGGTTGATTTCGGAACTTTGCCAGAGAATTATGTATAATTTTTTCTTTTGTCAGAGTTGTGCTAGTCAAAAACTAAACCGATAACTATGTGAAGTTTCATACCTCAGACTTTCATACACATTTCATTTTCTCTTGGAAAACATGTCCTATTCCGTCACCACCCCTATCCACATATCTACATACTTTAGTTTCTTCTAATTGAGTGGGGTTACTTCATGACCACAAGGAAGGATTTTTTTTTTTTTTTTAAATCTTCGTATCTGTACTTTCTTAACCATTTAATGTTGAGACAACCAGACTGTTTGGTCTAATGATGAAAGGATTTATTTGATAATGCTTTGAAGCTAACCTGGATTGGCTTCTCAATGAGAGATCATTAATGAAAATAAGGGGATTTAATAGGTCTACTCTGAGATGTCCTGATCCCAACTTATGAATATTATTTTAATAGAGCTTTGCAATATTGGGAAATGATTTGAGTAAATAGTATTCAGTAAGGAATATGGTCATTGACAGATAGATCTTAGATTTTTGAATGGCATGTTTTCATTTATAGCAGGTTGATTTCAGTGTGGGAATGGATTGTCTTAATATTTCAGGGGTCACTGACCACGATGGTTAATTTTATGTCAATTTGGCTAGGCTACGGTGCTTAGTTTTTTAGTCAAACACTAGTCTAGATGTTGCTGTGAAGCTATTCTGAACATAGGATTAACATTTACAATCAGTTGACTTTAAGTAAAGGAAATCACCCTTGATAAGGTAGAGGGTTGATCCAATTAGTTGAGTGCCTCAAGAGCAAAAACAGGTCTCCTAGGAAAGGAAGAATTTTGTCTCACAAAATTCGGTAACATAAAAATCCTGCTTGAGTTTTCAGTCTGCTGGCATTCTATACAAATTTTGGACTTGCCGCCTTCATGGTTGCAGCAGCTGTTATTCCTTAAAAGAAGTTTATATACTTATATATAAAATGTATATGTTATATTCTTCTCCAGAGAAACAGAACCAAAAAGGTATTGGAGAACCCTGACTGATATACTCAGAAAGAAAATCAAAGGTTCCCCCCCACCACCAGAATTATGCAAAACATTTTAATTACTTTTTAAGAGTAAATTTTTTAAATCTGATTTTAAAGGTAAAAACAGTATATTAAACCATCCTAAACTGAAAAAAGATCTTAATTGTTCTTAGTTTTAATTTCAGGGAATTTTAGGAGAAAGAGTTGGGAAGAGCAGCAAAGCATCAGAGGATGGGATTGGGAAAAAGTCTCAGTACATTTTACAACACATTGTGCTTCACTTGTTTCATGCTTTATTGGCCTAAAGACTTAGGAATATCACTCTCCTTATAATGCCCATAAAATAATAAACTGAGTTGCTTTTCACTCACAAACCTTAAGATTCATCTCTCAAGTCACATAGCCGTAGTGATCCATCCATAAAAAGTTGAGTCACTGGGGGCAACCTGTATATCTTCTTCCTCTCTCCTTCCCTAGAGTTTTTCACACAGTTGGTTTTCATCAGGTTGCAGGTAGGTGGGAGACTAAGGGAGTCTGTAAATTGCAGGTTCAGGAGACACAGTGTGTGGCCCTCTTCTAACTAGAACACCCAGTGAAGCTTCCATTGTTTTTGTTATTTATCTTTAAGTCTTAAACCTCTGGTGGGCATTAGTCTAATAAGCAGAACAAGAAACTGAAGCAGCTTGCAAAGAAACCATGGGAGGTCTCAGTACGTGCAGAGGTAGTGACCATGAGGGGAAGGAAGGGCCACTCGATTAGCTCAGGCTGTTTCTCTCTGCCAGACTGTTTTCCCTTAAACATATAGCTTGAGGTTTTCATTTTCATCGGGTTATGGAATCACAGGATCAGAAGAGACTCTAGAGATCTAAAAATCTAACCTGTACATAATGCATGAATTTTACACATCATCCCCGATCAGTGTTTGTGTACAGCTGTCTTCAGTGATGGAAGGCCCAGCTTGTTACATTCTGGTAACTTCCGACCACAGGTCCTAGGCCTGTCTGCCAGAACCACACGAAAAGTAGAAATCTTTCCAATGTTAACCTTTAATTCAGTTATTTTATTCCTTCAGTCTTATCTTACTTTCTCCGGAGGACTATGTCCCTTCTTTCAAATGATTCTTCTGTGGTATGGCCTAGAATCTGGGTAAGTCCTAGATTGCTATCTTCTGAATATGTTCTAATTTATCATTCCATCTGAAATATCTAGCTCAGACCATGTGATCTGAGGACCAGAAGATGCAGAAGCCTTGTTCCCCTTATTCAGCATGCTGGATATCTGCTGATACCACCCATGATCCTGTTGGGATTTTTACTGCCTCATCACACTGATGAAGTGTAGTGAGCTTACTGTCCAAAGGACCTTCCATACTTGTAACTACTGAAGCTCGGATAGGTCTTCATTTTGTACCTGTGCAGTTGTACTTTTTTGATATAAGAAGAGATGTTCATATGTGTAACTACTAAATTAGTCTTTTTAACTATAACTCATTTATTGTGATCTGTTGAGATCATTTTGGAACTGATGGTAGCCATCTCTCAGCTTTGTTTTATCTACAGATACGAAGCCCTTATTCTCATCTAAATCTCATCTAAAAACATTAACCACCTTTCCTTTCCATTGCTCATTTCTCCAGCTTTCACCTGGACTCTATTGCAGGAACCTTGAAATAGGTCTTCCGCACTGCCAGAGGGTGCCTGTTAAACAGCAAAAGAGTGATTTTTGTACTTCCGTATTTGCCATCTATTCCCATGGCCACCACCTGAGATCCCTTTCCTCCACCTGGACAAAGTAGTTATGTTTACTGTTTTTTCTTTCTCAAGTCTCACTCCTTTTCCCTTCTAAGCCATCCTATGCCAGCTGCCAGACCGGCCTGTTTGGATTTAGTCACATTTGGTCATCAGCACCCATTAATAGCTCCCTTTGCTTTGTTTAGTGAGAGAACATTATATGATTTGGCTGCTGCCTTCCCTCTGATGCCATCTCCCAGAGCACCTCGTCTTGCATCCTTGACACGATTTTACCGCTCCTAAAGCAAGACAAGGAACCACCATGTCTTAGTTTTTTTTTCATCTTTCTAATGGTGTGGCTCAAAAATAAAACTAAATAGTTAACTACTCATAGACCAGTGATGAATTAGATAACTTTGAAAAACTCAGTCCTGAACATCTGCCTGATTTGTCTGTTGAACCCAGTGATTGATTTCTTTGCCTCATTTTGAATCTGTAAAGTTGGATCTCTCATCTATTAAGGGTGTTACTATTAGAGGAGAGGACTTTTGGTGCACATTTTAACTTTTGTCACAGAATTCAGAAGTTCATGTCATGTACATTAATAAAGTATTATCAATGAGAATACTGAACAGGAAGTCCTACAGGCATTTTAAGGTATGTTACTAGTTTAAAGTTAAATGTGGCATTTTATAACATTTGCAGCTTGGGTAGTGATTACCTAATGCTTAGAAAAGGATTTTTAAAGAAAGCTTGGTATCCACACCTTACATTCAGATAAATGAACCCTCGGGGTTTAAAATTTGTTTATGATGGAGCAGACCTGGGAAAATGGATTCTGCTGGCACTGCAAAGTGTTCACCATGCAGCGCAGATTCATAGAAACGTTATAAAAGGCCCGGTAGGGACTTAGTACTTCTTGGTTGATGGCATGTCGCTACTATGGTAGTAGTATTTACTGTTTTTCTTCTATGCCTCTTAACGAAAAGCGGTAAAATAAAGAAGATCAAAGCAAACCTGCCTTTTTATTTTCCTTTCAGAGGGACAGTCTTTCTTTGTGCAGTATTTCTTTGTCCAGCAGCCTCTTAGAAGCTCTGCATAATGCTGAAAGATGGCGGAATGTTATGTCTTTCTTGCCACAGAAGCCATCAAGAAGTGGCACCATTCAAGGAAGCGGAGGGAAACCTTTGACTTCAAGAATGAGAACAGCAAACAACCAGCTGAGACACTTTGTTTTGATCGCACATCAACCTGCTCTGGCTGTTATCATTTTCAAACCATCCGAGATTTTTTTTTTTTAAGTTACATTGAAATGTGAATTTCTAAAACTCCTGTTAGAAGTAAATTGCAGTTTACCTTGGAGAGATGCATTAAATATTTAAAAGATTGCTGATATCCAATCGTTTTTAAGACTTAATCATCTCCTCGAATGTAGAAACGTGGAAAGGCATTTTGGCACTTCTGAGCCCTACTGGAAAGTAACAGATATGTATATAGAACTATAATTTACCAGTGACTGGCCATTTAATCCAGCAGTAATCGTTTGTTTTCAACTACAGTCCTCAATTAGTACAAATCAGGCTCTTTCCCATTTTAGTAATGTTTTTGTAAAGCTCACTAGGCTTTTAAAAAGGAAAATCTAGGTATGCTTCTCACTGATTAAGCAGATTTCACTTTGCAAGCGGATATTTCTTGGATTCACTCATGGGCTCTGCTATTTTCCAGTTTTATAGTCATGACATAAGAGCTTAGGAAGCGTGAATGTGAACAGAGGCCTGAAGGTGTATGTGCGTGCCTACATGAGTTTAGTCATTTGCATAGCATTGTGACAACTAGGCCCCAGTCATGAGCTGACTTCCCCTGCAGAACAGCAAGTTCAACTCCGTTTCACGTTCACGCACCTTATAGGTTGGAGCTAGGCCAGAGGTGCCGGGCAGCCCAGGGTAGATGGACAGACATAAATTCATTGTGTATTACAGGAGTGGGACTGGGGGTGGGGATAGGCTGAGAGCAGCAATATTAGCCTGTTTGATTCACAGTGGTGATAATTAGTACCATTTTCAGCTATAATTGTGAGTACATCTTATGATTATACTGCAAACATTTTTTCTGTGTAAAGCCAGTCTAATTATAAGATCCACCCTTTTGCACTAAGCAGTGTCTCATTTCTCTCAAATTCGTACAGAGTCTCCATTAATACATCATTTATTATTTTAAGAACTTAAAACAATTGTAAAACCTAATTGACTCTTGGAGGTCTACGAACACCAGTTTCCACGGGAGCTGAATTAAGGTTCTGTATCTGCAGATGACATGCAAGGTCAGCTGTACCACACTGAACTGAAAACACTTATTGGTGCTGGGGAATAGTAGAATTCAGAGTAGTATTTCTTTTACCTCTGGGGATATTTAAATTCAAACCCTCACTGTTCCCCTTTCCATATTTGCTTTCATCTGGGGTCAGAGTGTAAAAGGAATAAGACTAGCTTCATCACCCTACAGGGGTCAAGCCACAGTATCTCTTGGCATTTTATAAGCATTAATCCATAAATCCGTTAAAGACTGGCTTTGAGTATTTAGAAAACTAATCTCAAATGTTCTAAATTAAGTGAAAAAAATGTGTACTTCATAGGTAGAAAACAGTCCTTTATTTATTATGATTATTTGGCCTCGGGCTGTTTGCTTTTTCTGTGACTGGTCACAGCTGTGACTGGGACACAGCTAGTTGGTGGTGGAGTTAGGATTTACAGGGCTGTAGGACAAAAAGCATCTTGGCTTTCGAGCAAGTGGGCCGGGGTTTACTCTTGACTTAGTAACTTAACTAACTGTGTAACATTAACCTCTCCGAACCTCAGTTCCCTGATGTGTCGGGCTATTGTAACTAACACAGAAAACACCTCTATGTTATCCTAGCACAGCATCTAACATAAAGTTGCACATGTTCCCAGATGATGGGCTATTATTATATTCCTTCACTTGACTCCACATTGGCTCATGGGTTGTATGATGGTGGCAACTTTTGGCTTCCTTTAGTTAGGATTTCATTTCCCCCAGTAAATGATTTTAAGTATAATTGTATTCTTTTAAAAACAAGCAAACAAACAAAAACCCCAGCCATTTTGGTGTTTCATATTTTGATACAAATCAAAATTCTCCATGAGACTTCTCAGGCCAGAGTGTGAAGAATCCCATCTTTGTCATTGAGGGATATTCCATGGAAGTCAACAGAGGAGAAAAACCATCGATCGCTGGGCATGGTAGAGGTGGGCTTATTTCTGGTCCTCCGTATCCCGAAGGGCTGTCCTATGAGCTCTCTTCCCTGGTACCTTCATTCTTCTGGGTACCGTTAGTGCAGCCATGGACCTCAAATCAGGCTTCTTTGTGAAATTCCTAAATCTTATCTGGACAAGTTAAACTCTAGATAGCTTTTGCTTCACTGTTGCATTTCTCCTGTAAAACTTTTGAGGCCATCCTTGAAAGTAACGGGATGGACATCCTCTACAGAAATCATTTGAATTTTAGTGCCCACTTTGGTTTTTAAAAGCCACTTTTAAGGGAGTTTTTTTTTATTGTCCTCTTAGGACAACCTTATAAATGTTGTCATCTCTTTTTTTTTTTTTTTTTTTTTTTTTTAAATTTGGAAGGAGGGGGAAAGATCCCTTTTCTTTAGCTTTATTTCTTTCAGTAATACTTTTGTTAAACTTAGCGGAGATGATTGGAAGCTGTTAGATTTATTTGTGTGAGGAACATTTCTGAATGAAATCTGTCATTTGCTTGAGACATAGATTACCATTTTCTCTGTCAAAAGGTTGTTTTGATTATACTTGTGTGTGTGTGTATGTGTGTGTTTGGCTGTTGTAAGTACTCATCTGATTCTCTAGGAGTAGAAGAAACTAAAGTATATTTGAAAATATTTTTATTTCACAAATATGTACATATGATATCGGCTTATGTTTATTGATCATCTGATTAAAGAAAAATAGGAAATTAAACCATATTTACTTTGGAAAAAAGATGAATATATCAAACAATTATGGAAGGACATTAAACAACTATTGTAAGTACTCATCTGATTCTCTGGGAGTAGAAGAAACTAAAGTATATTTGAAAATATTTTTATTTCACAAATATGTACATATGATATCGGCTTATGTTTATTGATCATCTGATTAAAGAAAAATAGGAAATTAAACCATATTTACTTTGGAAAAAAGATGAATATATCAAACAATTATGGAAGGACATTAAACAATTTGTAGCCACTGTTTATTTCTTAAACAACAAGATCTTGATTATTTGAGGCATGGATCCTCCCTTTCCTTCCCTCTCCACGTCTTGCCATCTCTGTAGAGTTTAGAGAGTGGGATCTATGGTTCTAAATTATGTAGGCCAAATAATTTATCAGAAGGCGAAGTACTGGACTAGGAAAAAGGAGATCTAGATTTTCATTGTAGACTTGCTGCCAGCTAACATTTGACCTGGGCAAGGAATTTCACTTCATGGGCTTTGGTTTCCATAGATGCAAAGAAGCTTTCTCAGACCCTTTCAGCTATAATACGCCCCTTTATTTTATTGCAAACACCTATCTCGTACGTTAATGTGATTTTAAATAAACTCCACATCTGAAATTTTCTACATTTCTCCAAGCAACGGATCTAAACATCTATTAACTAAATCCCTTTGGAGGGAAAGAATTCATTTTTTGTTTGCTTGCTTGCTTGCTTGGTTTTTAAAGCATGGATTTGCTAACTATTAAGCACATTTGCAGCACTGAGCTGAGCAATATGAGTAGATAAAAAATAGAAGTATTCCTAGGAGTTGATAGCTGAACTGGAAACAACTTGAAAATAATTACAAAGCAAAAATGGACTAGTTACAACAAACGTATTATAAAATATATTTTAAAAAAGCTGATATTTATTAAGCACTTCTTACTGCTAGTACTACAGTTATTTAATCCTTGCCCCTAATCTGATAAGTGATGTCGTTACCCCAATTTTACAGAGGGAACCGAGGCACTAAGAGGAAAGTGAATTGTTCGAAGTTGCTCTTTCACGCTGAGCATTTAGAGAGGATATTCTACTTGCTTTAGAACCCCTTATACTTCCTCCTAGATCACTAGCTTTAACCATTGATAAAAGGTAAGACTGTGGTCTGGGGTGGGGTGATTACTTTGGGCCTTCTAAGCAGACTTGAATTTGATTAAAAGGCAAAAAAAAAATATTTTCTTAATTTGGCAGTTGACATCTTTTAATGTCATCTTGTCAATTTAAGTTTTTTCACACATAGCATAACTTTTAGGCAGCCTAGAAACAGTTTTAAAGCAAGAAAGCTTTTATTTCAGGAGAACACAATAATCACATGATTGTGTGCCTTGGAGAAAACAGTCCAAAAAAGGACTCGAATTGGGTCAAGTGTTGAGACTTGCTCAGCACTGCTGGTAGTGACTGTCCCAAAGCACTTAGGATTGGGGGGAGCTTGCTGGATATAATCGAGGCAGGTTTTTTTTCCCCCTTTGGAGGATTGCAGTGTCTCATTTGTGTCTACTTGCCTTGGAGCAAGGGTATTCCAAATTGTGTTCTCTGTGAGAATAGGCACAGTTCTCTCCCTGCCTGTCTTCGCTGGAGGGTCTCAGGTACATGGCCGTGACAGGTGCAGCCAAAACCGTGTTTATACAGACTCTGGGGTTGTAAGAATGTCTGGAAAGCTGGGTTGTGTTACTGAGTGTGAAGTGAGCTGCGGGGGTACCAGCCATGCCTTTATTCATCCAGGGACATGCAAACACTGTTACGATAGAAAACCTAGCCCCCAAAAGAAAAAAAGGCCTTCTTGCCTTGAGCCCTTTTCTCCATACTGGGGAGTCTGCAGCTGCTTGTGCAAGGAAAACTACATTCTCCTCCCATCCTGCTATTAAGAGGAAGAGGGAGCTGCCCAGCCGGCAGACTGCCTGCCTCGCCGCACACAGTAACCCTCTGCTGGCGAGTTCTCAGGACCAGCATCCCGCGGCAGGCTGCTGCTTCGGCCTGGCCTGGGAAATGGAGCCGCTCCCAGCCCTCCTTGATTAGGATATGTCAGGGTTGTCAGGGCAACTGTTAACGGCAGCATGCCATATTTTTTTCCTCTGTGCCGAGTGCTGAATATTTTACTGTGTGGTAGCAGGAAGAAGATTGAGAAAAGGTGCTGCAGCAGGAAGGAGAAGCTGGGATCTGATTGAACAGGTCAGGCAGTAGACGGGGGCATCTGAACCTGAGTGCCTTTAATAAGGCTTTTCTGGAAGGAGCGTGTGTGCGTGCGTGCGCGTGCACGTTCTAGCCGGCACATGTGCCGGTGGGGAGTAAGTGGGAGGGGGCTTGTAGGAGAAGCGGGGTGTTGCTGCTAGGTGAGGGGGAATTGCAGGGCCTCAGTTGCCAAGTGGCTGGTAGTATCTGTCAGCTGTCTGCACACTGTTTACCCTTAGGGGATCTATTACAAGTGCTCAAATGAACCGGCAGCTTAGAAACTAGCAGCTTCCTGGGAGCTGCAATTACATAAGCATATATTTTTAATATATAATAATAATTGCAAAACAAGTAGCAGCAGTATGCCTGGATCGGCTACAGCTCTCCGACAAGAGAGACTGAAGAAGACCAATGCGAGGCCAGTTCCCCTTGGTTTATTCACCATTAATGAGGAAGATGAACAGCAAAAGAATGGAAATTCCAGAAGACCAAAAGGTATGCATTAGCTCTACCCTTTGGTCAGAGGCAGCCCATTTCTCACGCTGCCTATAGCACATTTTACAAACTGTTCGTGGTGCATGCTGAATGGAGTGCTTGTGACCTCCTAGCACAGTTTGCTGCTGGTATTTATACACTCTAGGGCTGTGTATGCATGAAATGGGGAACAGATTTTGCAGATTTGATAGGTTTCAGATCAGCTACCTTTTTGAACTAAGCTACTTTCTTGGCCTAGAGAACTTTAATTTTCACATCCTCACTTAAACAGTTACAAATGACTCCTCAGCAGGAGGAGGAGATATGAGTTATCAAGGTTCAAATGAGTATTTCCTCACCTTCCTTAGGTATATCAGGTGATTTCTGTTTAATGAAGTGAGTTTCTCCTTGAAGGGGATGAGTTAGATAAAGTGATCAAAGAGTGCGGGCTTTCCAGAGACAGAAGGTCAAGATGTTACTTCCTTTTTCAGTCTGAAATTCCAAGAGCTTGAAGAGGAAAACAAAACATTGAGTGTGACTGTAGGGAGACCAGGGAGGGGACCATGAGGCTTTATAACTTCTGATGCTACCTCTGCTACAAAACATCGTGTAGTGGTTGAAATGTGCTGGGTACAGAAAGGAGAGGTCTGCCTCTTGTGCTGTTCTTTCGTAATGATTAAATGGAGCAGCAGCTTGCCCAGCTTCTCGAGTCCCCATGTACTGCATCATCTTTAGCTTCATCTTGTACCAACCCAGGCTGTGAACCACCAGGGCTGTAATTACCAGAGAAGCAACGTCACGCATTTTTGAAGAAGGGCTTTAAGGCTTGCATTTTAAGTTTTCCAGTATCCTGATCCTTGCAAACCCCTTCCCAAAAATATATAAGTTGTTTTCTTAAGTTAATAGATTATCACTTTCGTTGTTTCTATGTGCCGATTAAATTTTAGCTTGCATTCAAATTGTTCTGTCACTTAGCTATCAAATTTTTCTCTTTGTGGTACAGAGCAGTAGCATGGCAAAGTAGCAAGCAGATATTTAAGCAATAATAGCATGAGTGTTTAAATAGAATCTAGTGTCTGAAGACAGGCTTTTTTCCTGGTTCTTGAAAGAGTCTTAGTTTGCTTTTATTTCAAAATATAATTGAAACTGTCTAAATTCAAAAGTATATTTTTGCTTCATTTTAAAAAGACTGTATACAGGGAAATTTTAATAAGTAGAATCTTATACTGTAGTTGCTTTTTACTATACTATCGGATGTAAATTCTGAGAACCAAATGACCTCAGGAATCTAATGATGCTATGAATGGAAGGTGACTTAGCTGATTCTTTTATTAGTGCGTGAATTAGTTGAACCAGAGTGTGCTCTTGATGAAAATGTAATACTTTAAATTGTTAGTAGCAAATCATTTGGTCTCTTGGCAATAGGAATGTTTGCTTTCAAGTCTAGCTCTGTCCATCAGTAGAACAATGATGGAAATATTCTATGTATGCATTGTCCAGCACTAAAACCATGAGTCACATGTGGCTAGGAGCACTTGAAATATGGCTACTACAACTGAGAAAGTGATTTTTTAATTTTAATTAATTTTTGTTAATTTAAACTTAAATAGCCACATGTGGCTAGTGGCTACCTGATTAGACACCACAGTTCTACTCTGTAAAGCCGTGACCTTCTGAATGCGCATCCTCTCTGCTTTGTCCATCCTAAATTGCTTCCTGGTGCCAGATCTGGTCAGGTTCTGAATTGAATGAGCTTATTAAGAAAGGCATGGAGCAGATAGCCTCTTCCCTGTAAGGGAGCACAGTAATGGAGTTGGAGACAATTTCATTATTCCTTTTCCACGAAAATGTTATTGCCTGCTCTGAATATTCTTACCCGTCACTAGTTGCCTTTACCATCCTTTACAACTTGTAATGGACATCTGTTTTCTAAATTATCATTTCCAGGCTATCATAGCAAGATGACATACAGGTTATCTTTCATGTATGACTATTAAGATAAACAATCAGAAACTTTGTTTTCTCTTCTGCCCACTCCATGGTCTAATAAATCAACCATGTCCAAACCTGGTTTTCACATTCAGTATGTCTGTTCTGCCATTACCAGGAATATAGAAGCTTGCTATCTAAATTCCGTAAACAAAATGCTTCTGTCCAGGACAACCTTGGGTTAATGACAGGTCGCATCTATCCAGGTACTGTACTGTTGGGTAATCATCGTAATGAACTCAGTAGGAATGAACATGTCGATTACCATCTGGACTCCCAGTGGCAGCTTCAAAATTACCTGGTGGGGTGAGACAGTAGTTTGGTTAGCTGGTAGACTAGCTCAAGCCTTGAAGGAAAAATTTTTCTCTCATGTGATCAATAGGAATGTAACTATTTTATATGCCTTGCTGTTAAAGACATACGACATTTAGATAATAACTGGGAGTGAGCTGGGCTTGTACTGTTGCTCATATACCTCAGAACCCAAGCTTCTGTGTAATGCTGACCTTAGGCCTGGCTTAGGAGAGATTGTTTAGGTACTGCAATGACTAAACACCTTTGGATACGTTTCAAGACAAACCTGCCTTTTGGTGAATTTCGCTGAGTACAGTGTGATTATTAAGTAATGACATTTTCTCCCTAAACCAACATTTGTTAAATGCTCACTCTGTGCAGATTACTCTGCTGCGGCATTGTGGAAGTGATGGAAAGATAATTGACGTGGTTTCTTCTCCCAGGAGTCTAGTGGAGAAAGACAAGTATGTATAAATAATGCAAGAATATAAATAAAATCAGGGGAAAGGCTGATAATGTGATGAAACACATCCGAACCCCTCTGAAGACTATAAGCTTCTTAAGGACTGGGACTACTACTCTTTATAAGTACCTTGCAGAGTGCATGGGACATGATTGAACAGAGGTAAACTTTGCAATCAAATATAATTTTCATAGGCTCTGAAGGTCTTTCTAACATAGGAATTCTAAGAGATGTCGATAGTTTTAGATTTGCCTTCCCAAGGTAACTCCTTTGAAAGAGAGAGCACTATGTTTGGATGTGACTGATGCATTAATCATATTACTCTCTACCATATTGCTTTTATCTGATAGCGTATCAGGGATTCTACTATGTTTTGTTGTCTTCCATCATACTATTCATCGTTTTCTTTGGTGGAAAAAAGAGCATGTTTACAAGGTGGTATTATTTGACTACTTTGTTAATATATAGGTTAGTGCCTTCTGTCCCTTTTGTTAGCTCATTGCAGGCTAGATTGTAAAGAATTAAAATTTCTCCTTGAAATCGGGACACAGTAATTTTGAGAAACTGTGTTCTCCTTTTCCCCCCACCCCCTCTCTTTTTGTTAAAATGTGTATTTACAGAGTCTGCAGTGACTTCATGTGGCTTGTCCACTGTAAAAGTAGAACTGCCAGTTTAGGTTTCCAGATAAAATACGAGCTCCCATTTACCATTTCTATTCCTATTAGATAGGTGATGGTCCAGCAACTGACATGTCCTCTTCGTAAATCTTGAGTCTTTTTCTTTTCAAAGAGGAGTGCTATGTCAAGAAGTGTGAATGCCACTCTAGAATCGTTCTCACGCGTTTCCTAGTTTCTTTTCCTCTTTTGTTCTGTAAACTTGGACCACTGTCTGTTCCCAGTGCCCTTAGTTATGCCATTTGAGGACTAGGCAAAAGGTTTTAGCAATAGAATTTTATAGCTAGTAAGGCACAAGCAAAGTTTAGAACAATAATATCAAAGATCCTATTATGAGGAGGAAATCTTAAAGTCAGATTGACTGTTGTAACTTCTTTTTAGCTAAAGAGACCTTAAATGTAATGTTTTATTCAAAGCGTTTATATAAAACTAATAAGACAGGGATGTCAGGAACAAGACTCACAACATCTAATGTATGGTTTGTACTCACTACATTCTCTATAAATATCTGTGGAGTGAGTATAACTGTCTCCCAGGCATTCTGTGTTATAGAAGTAGAAGTTACCATACATATCGCTGTGTACAGGGGGAACATGATTTAACCTGTACATAACCAAATTTTTTGTATAGCGAGGTACTATACATAATGGAAATACTATGCATAATGGAATTCGCTTGCTATGAAACAAGCTTAAAAATTGTGCACCTCTTTTAAAAATTATAATTGATGGGTTTAAAATAGCCGACTGCTCTAACCATAGGAACCAGACAAATATTTGGTGAGAATCTCCCAGCTGATAAATCTTAGGCATTATTTGTTGGGAGGTTAAATGGAGTATCCATTTCCAGTAACACCAGCATGTCTCCAGGAGCAACTTTAAATTTAATTCCTTCTTACCAAATGTTTTCCTGATGACTCGAGGCCCCTTGACATTGTTTTCAGCAGAAACTAATACCTTCACAGCAACGAAGGTAATTTTATGGAGAGAGCCCATCTTAATTCTCAGATCTTCTAGGCATTTAGGAAAAGCCCAGTTTATGTCAGACCCTCTATATATTAGGTTTATGTTTTAGGTTTGCCAACTTCAAAAGGCAAGACATCCCCCATTATACTTCAGCTCCAGATGCAGAGGCCCAAAACATGTCCCAGATGGACATAAGACATTGTGTTTGAAATACTTAGCACCACGGAATATTTTTGCTGACTATAAAATGCAGGTTCTATTTTTAGGCTATCTGCCCAGTGATGATTTTGTTATAGAATTCTAGTGGATTCTGTCTAGATTCTAAAGAATTTACCATGCCAAGCCAGTGTGGAGTGTGAAATGAGAATGGAGCTCGGGAGTATAGACCAAGGAAAATTATTTTCAGAGTTTTCATCTTGGTTTGGAGGGCTAGATTTATCATTAAAGATGCAGGCCTAATAAAATAGTAGCAGGATATTCAGTGGATTCAGTGAACCTGTCATCCTAAAACCATCACTGGGAACAACAGTATGGAAGCTGGTGCCACCTCTGTACTCCTCATAGGATTACGTTCAAAGTCAGGAATCAAGTTCATTTGTCAAGGGATGACTTGGACTGGAGGTGGAGGGTTAGAATCTCTGTTGGCCCCTTTTAAAACCTTCCCAAACAAGGTAGCACAAAATTTAAGTAAAAATACAACTTCGAGAGAAATTTACCCCTTTCAAACAAATTGTTGCCTCTGATCTTCTGTACTATAGAACTATAGAAATTCAGAGATGTCAGTTTATATGGTGGAAAATGTTCAACCAGGTTGACTAGTAGTGAGTGGCCATGTTCCAAATTTACAAAGTTTGTTAGGAATTCAGACTACGTTTAGGGTTAAGAGACTGATGTGACAGGAAAAGAAAGCACTGCATGTGGGAACGAGGCAAGTGACTATTATTTAACCTTTCCAAGCCTCAGGTTCTTAGCTGTAATATGAGATTAATAAAATCATGTTCGCAGGTGGGGGAAGGATTAGAGATAATATCTAAGCATTTAGTGCACACTCGAGAAAATAATTGGGGCTCATTAAATGATAGTTATAAAAATGGTAATTTGTAATCAAATGTCCCACATTTTCTGATAACTTTTTTCGCCTACCTGTTCTCTTTGCTCCAGCTCTTTCATCAGTCTCTTTGTTATAGAGAGATTTCGCCTGGCCTGGCCCTCCTACCTCAACTTGCTTGTGAATAAAAATTTGCAGGATGGCTGCCTCTAGTCTGAGGTCTTCTTAGTCTCTTCCCCATAATAGACATATGTGACTGGGTCCTTGTCCTGTGTTTATTCATGTGGATCTGATGGAATAGATGACGGGTAGATTACTCATCGCAGCAGCCTGTAATTTTGTCATGTAAAGTGAAAGAAATAAATTATGTTGTGTCAGATCACCTCACTTGTTATTTCAAATACAATCAAGGGAGTATACCTGTTATTTCTTGGGATTAATGGAGAACGTCTGGTTTGACTTAGGGAATAATAGCCATGCTCCTCTGCTGTCTTGGAAACCAATCAAAAGGAATTTGTTTCCCTTAAATTTAGTGCTTTTGGGGATTTTGACTTTGGTCGGTTGGTTGGGGTTTTTTGCCTTTGTGTGTGGGACATGTGTGTGTATGAGTGAGTGACTTGCTTGATGTCAACATCCTAAGCTCGTGGACAGGTTTCACCAGCGATTCTGGCTACAGGCCCTCACATTCGGGGCTGCCAGCTTTATTCGGACCATTTTTCTTTTCTCGTGGTGCTTTTAGCACCAAGACTTGTGTTCTAAATGTGGTCCATTTCTATCTTTTTCTCTGCGGTCGTCTTCTTTCTTTCACCAGTCAGCAGTAAGTGTGCTGAGCATTCGGCGAGCACCGCATGGGTGTCCATTCGCTGCTATGAAATGCGTGTGCTGCTGGGGCTTTGTATCTCGAGACGAGCTCTTCCCTCTACCCGGTGTGCACTTCCGCTTCTCCTCCTCCCTTCGCTTTACTGTGCCTGGTCAGCTTCTACTTGTCCTTACATTTAAATGTCATTTCCTTAAGTGTATCCCCAGATCAGGCTAGGTCCCGTGTTCTAGGCTCTTGTAGGATCATGTACTTGTCCCTTCTTGCTGCAACCAAATTGTAGATTAAGTGTTTGCTTCAGTGGTTGTTTCAGGTCTGTCTCCCCAACTAGACTGAGCTCTAAGAGGGCAGTGTGACTGTTTCATTCATACTGTGTCCCTAGCACCTAATATAGGGCCTAGTACATAGTTGAGGCTCCTTAAATATTTGTTATGGGACCAATTAGAGATGACATACTTGGCTCTGCCAGCCAGAAAAAAATGAGGGAGCACAGCTGTCCAGGCCTTGGAACATTCCAGGGGCCAGGACTTTAGTCTGAATCTGGCAAAGGCCAGTAGATATCCAATCAGTCATCAGTCAGCCTGGTACTAGGATGGTGACTTTTGTATTAAAGACCTTTGCCCACTAGCCTTCATGCAGAGATGACCTGTTGTTAGTTTTCTGCTAGTTTTCTGTTAGTTTTCTATTAGTTTTATGTCTGAGAGAGTCTGCAGATTTTTCAGTGTCTTCCTTGGGCCAAATTTCAGTGCCAGACCATTCCAGAAGCACCTTCTACCATCATCTTTCTTTGATGAGGAGCTCATTATGAAATGTTCATTTTGAGTTTGTGGGATATATTCATTATGGCCATGTTTGATGTATTATAAGTATTTAACTCCCTTCTGAACAACTGAAATATACTATTGTGACTATAAAGTGTAAGTTGTATGCCAGTGGGAGTTCGCACAAGAAATAAATCATTAACTTAAATTCTCCCAGAGCTCTTTGCCAAGTAGTCTCCAGTCCCATCTGCTCCTGTGGACCAGGAAGGCTCCTGGACAGAGAGCCGGAGCTGCTGTGAACGTGGCAGCCCAGCATGTTCCTAGTCACGCTCCCTCTGGTTCCCCACCCATTTCAGTGCCTGTCATTAAGCCACCCTCAGAAACTTCCTTTTATGCCTCTCTTTGATAATACCATCTCTGCATCAGCCTTTTTTTCAAGGCCCAGAAAAACAGGTTCTTTGTAGACAGACAGTTCCTGGCGCAGACCTTTTGGTGTGTAAAGATGCATAGTGCAACTGAGACTCGAGGATTCGAAACCTCAGCACTCTGGGTTTTCCCCCGGGCTCACTTCGGGAATCTGGTTTTCTCTTTATAAGTTACCTCTGATTCTTCTGTGACACTACAGTATACATGATTTTCCTATTTCTTACTGGCTGTTGTTCATTATCTGTAGCTTCGCCCTTACCCATCTAGTGGTTTAGAATACTGTCACATTAGCATGCATTGTAAGTGGGACTCTAAACTAGCTGCTTCCAATCATCGATCAGCTTTACTTTTTCTCACAATCCAAGTGAGTTCAAAAGCATTTTCACTCCACTGCAGCTAGTTGCAGTGACGTCGACACTGACACTTACATGGCCTTCAGTTCAACTCCATTTAGCCAGCCAGCCAGCAGTGTAGGTCTATGTTGGAACTCGTTACCACTCTGTTACAAACCAAAGTTCATGTACCCAACACTCCAAAAGGCTAGAACTCAAAAACGGCAGGGTTTGGAGTCAGGAAAGGTTTATCGATCGAGAAGGTGCCAATCGAGCAGATGGGAGGCCTAGCGGTACCTCAGATCCATCTTGCTCGCCGGACCAGGCCAAGGGTTTGCAAGGGGCTAGGGGGAACAGTTATCCGAAAGTCCTGGTGGGGCAAGTTCTAATAGGAGGACCGTGGAACTTGGCCATTTATGGTAAAAGGGCATCAACACTGGATCTTCTTGGACAACAGACCCTTGGCTTCTGAAAGGGTTCCAGGGTTCACGCTTCGGTTCTGTCCTGGTCCTTTGGTTCGGAGGGGGAGGGGAGTGGGGCAGACGAGACTTTGGTTCCAGGTGCAGCTGGAAGTCAAAGTACTCTCCTCTGCACATGCCCCGGGTGCATGACTTGCCATCTTGGTCTGTTATCTCTGAAAAGCAACTCAGTATCTCATTAAACAGTGTTGGACCATTCTGAGCTGGTTCTGTCTTTGTAACTCCACTTATAGTATCATGAACTCAGAAATCTCCCTAAGTCCCCACAAACTTCAGATTCAGCAAACACGAATTTTTGTGTCCACCCCATGTTGACAGTGTTCTAGGTCTTACCAGGTATGTGAGCTCATCCTACCTGCACCATGGCCTCACACCTTCCAAACCCTTCATCCTCTGCAGGACCCCTAGGCCGCTGAACCCTGTGTTCTCATTGTTATCAGTACCCTTCCAGCTTTCATGACCTTTTGTCAAACCTGGAACTCACAGGTGACCATTTCAGCAATGCGCTCGGAATGATGCCTGGGCCTCCTTGCAGGCTCTGAGTAGCTCTCCATGGCCTCTACTTTCTTCTTTAGGGCTGTCGGTTGTGATTGTGAGAATGCTTGGGTCCATTCTTTCTTGTTCTCCTGCCACCAGATGAGCCCTTAATGCTGCTAGCCAGTTGTTTTAGTCAAATCACATTGCATCTAGTATTTGCCCCATGTCTCATACATTCTGTCTCACTCTTCTAACTTTTTCTTCCACTTCGCGGTTATGTATTAAATTAGCTCATAATTTACTCTCTTGAATAGAGGGAGACAATAAATAGAAAGACATATAGCCTATTTATCCTAAGAAAAACTCAATGACAGAAAAGAGAAGAATAAGGAACTTCTGTTTTCCTCTGATGTGATTTTGAAGAAAGAAGAAGGTAAGATTTAAAATGGCTGTTGGATACCAATATTGGATTTAACTAAATCTTGAGTGTCAGAGGACGATTACACTTATGTGGCCAGTGACATGATTTTTGGTGAAGTATTATAGATAGGAGAAAAAACAAATTGAAAGCTCCAGGCCCCATCTGAGAGTTTTTTGATAATTCCTTGTGGATTGTTACTACTATAGATATTTCATAAGTGAGTTAATATAATTACTGATCTCTATCTTATTACTTTGAGAGAACAGATTAAAGATGAGGCCATAATTCTTTCAGGTGATGTGTTAAAAAAGCTAATTCTGGACTTTGGTGTTTCTTGAATTCCTTTCTTCTGACAGTGCTGTCATAATCATTACAATGAAGGCCTACTTAGTCACTCCCATTGTCCTAAAGTTGATTTATTCCAAGGTTAATGACTCTCTAATGATTCTAGATAATAGGAATTTTTTTTTGGCTGAACATGTGGCTACTTCCGTTTTCCTCTAGCATATTTTATCTTAAAACTTTGTTGTTTTAGATTGAAAGTTTAAACAGAAAAAATAAAATCAAATCATCCTGGGTTGTGATTGATGGCTCATCCTGGACGAGCCTATAACATTTAGCATTATCTGTTTCCTCTCGTGCGATCCCCAAGATTTAAATTTCATTCTTCTAAGATGCTGAGTGAATAAGTGCAGACATCCCTGTATGAAGCCATTGTAAGTATACTGGATCAATACATAGCTTACAACAATTAGGATGGCAGAATGTGTCGGTGCCAAAATTCAGAATGCTGGATCTCTCAGAAGTTACCAGATTGTGAAACATCAGTTTCCTTTTTCTGATGCTGATAAAGATCTCCTTCTTAGAATCATACTGATGCTTCAGGACATCTAATGATGTGAGAGGGCTTTGATAGGATAGCCCCTGGTGAAAACCAAGTTTTCTGACTGGTAAAATGAGCAAATTTCATGTCCTAGAAGTATCTCTGAAATTTAAAATTGAGAATTGCGCGTCAAAGTACATTTTGAATTGAGACCTCTCACATCTGAACAGTTGCGTCCTGGTCTCTTAGAGGCAGTATGGCGGAAAAATTAATAACTCGGACACTGGAACCAGTTTTACTACCTCCTTAACTGTGCGCTTCAGGCAAGGCACTTAATATTTCTATGTTTACTTGCTTCCTCTATAAACCAGGGATAATAGCAACACCCATCTCCTAGGGTTGTGGAGGATTTGGTGGGATCATATGCGAAGCGTGCTGGTAACTGTGTCTGCCACTCATAAGCAGGCATGTCAGTGGTGGTGAATGTAATTTGGAAAGTTTTCTTAGTTTGATGGCTGTGTCGTAGTAGTTCTAAAACACCCAGCATTTCTGCTAAGACTTCTACGTTTTAGAAGACTTGAAACCAGTTACAAGAAGGTTGTACCTGCTCTATGAGAATGAATTAAATAATTAAAGATTGTTTTTCTTCTACATTTGACTTTTTATAACTTGAAAATAATCTCAGATATGCCTAGTGATTATGTAACTATAGCAAATATTTTTATTGATTCTTTCTATCCTTGACAATTACTTTCATAATTGCATTGTGAGCCAAACAGCACTTTTATACCAGTCACACAAAATGAAGACACTCAAGTGTGTTTGAAATTGCAATATAAATGTGTTGAGACCATATTCGAGATGATACTACTTTATGACTCGATAACTCAACTCATTTTCACCTTACACATTGTTGTAAGGTTAAATAGTTTTCCGTGTCCACTATTTTATCCTTCATTTTGGCCTTTAAAAAGGAAGTTATAATTTATAATGTTTTGAAAATAATTACTTTAAGGAAAAAAACATAAAAAGCAGAGAACTACCATAATAAATATTCATATATCAGGGACTCAGACCATTTTTAAAAATTTAGATACTTTATATTAAATATATATAATACTAATAGGAGATATAAATAAAATGGCTGATGTCATAGTTTCCTGTGTATCTTTCCATCATCTTGTCTCCTTCTGTCCCTCCCTCCCTCCGTCCCTTTTCCCCTTCCCAGGCACATAACATGCACTCCTCCAGTCCATTTGTGCACTTTTGCTATATGTATATATCTATAAATAATATCCTTTGTGTTTAAATTTATATAAATGATATTAATGTATCAGTTTGCCACTTTGTACTTTTCCCCTCACTTAAGTTTTAAAATACCTATCCAAGGTGACCAACATAGTTTGTTTTAACTGCTGCTTAGAATTCTGTACTGTGACTTACCGTAGTTTGCTATTCCTCAGTTGATGGACAGAGTAGTTGGTGTCGTTTTGTTGTGCCTTGTTGCTACTACAGATCATGCTGTAATAACCACTTATAGACTTCTCCTTGGACATATATGGAAGTTTCTCTGTGTATATTCCTAGAAGTGGTATGTGAATTTTCACATGCCAGATTGCTTTCCGAAATAGTTTTGTTAGCATAGTCCCACCTTTATTAGCATAGTCCCATCTTTATTAATTAGCATAGTTCCTCCTTTATTAGCATAGACCCACCTTTATTAGCATAGTCCTGCCTTTATTAATTAGCTTAGGCCCACCTACAGTATACGAGGGTCCACATTTCCCTGTATCCTGATTCAGACTGGACTTAGTAAGACACTTTGATTTTTGCTAGTTGGATTTGTATGAAATGGCACTTGGTTTTCATTAGCAAAATTGGGCATTGGCTAATGTAGATTTTTTTAAATAGCGGGACCACTAGCATTGTTTAGGTGTTTTTTCCCTCTAGAGGAAAGCAGGGAAACTGCGGCATTAATAATCATATTTAAAGCTCATTGTTCTTGGCAGGTATGTCAAGTCGCTGGGGGAAGAAGCAGATGGTAGCACCACTCTGCGGAACTGAAGGGAGGGCGGTTCTCATCTCCACCAACATGGCAACTGGGCTTTCAAGCCAGGGTTCAAATTCCCCCTTTTGAACAGTGCATCTAGATTATGAGCTGGAGCCTTTTAGTTTCTCTCTTCTTATTGCTCCCTTTGGTCTTTCAGCCTCACTACTATTAGGTTGCCAGAGAAAAAGCAAAGTACTAAAAGTTAGCCTTCTTAACAAAACAAATTGTGCTAAGGTTTCTTTTAGGGTGAAGAATATAAATGGAGGAGAGGGGAGAGGCAGTGTTTGGGGAAGGTTTCTGGGGAGAGCATGTGTTGAAAATATTGTTTAAAATCAGATTCGGTAATTGTTTGTGGCTTTCCATTATTCACGCAGTCTTTAGGCCTGATTAGCATTTGTAAAGTATAAATCATACAAAGGCAAGGCATTAACATGAATAATTAAAAGATGAGGAGGTAGCTATACATGTCTGCAGGTTTTCATTTATTATTGTGGAGGCTATTTTAGTAACAAGAGGAAGCTTAGACTTGTAGACCGCTAGTCTGGAGATTATAGCTATGCTCTCAGCTCAACCACATGTCATGATATATTGTATGGTTGCCTTATTTTCCGGGAAAAAGAAAGTTTCTTTGCTAGGGGAAGAAGTATTGTGTTCTCTGTAACAACTGTAAGAGTGTAATCTGAATTTGTGAGAGGAGAGCTGTACTTAGCATAATCATATTAAACTAAGTCTAATTATTATTTTACTTATAATTTAAAACTACCTTGGTCTTTGCTCTAACTCATTGATTCAGGACCCCTAGCCCCCGCAAAGTATCCCTCCCAAAATGTTGGGCATTTCCCAGGGGGTGTCTGATGTGCTCACAAACAAGGCTGCCTGCACTGGTGCCACCTCCATCCATAAGGCACCTTCCTTGCTTACTCTGCCATGCAGCGCTTCACCCCTTACACTGTAAAATCGGGTTTCTCAAACTGGTGTCCCACAGGTCACTCCTTATGCAGGAAGTTAATGGGCGTGCAAACAAAAGAGTGATTCTAATTCAGATCCGTTTAGGAAATGTATTCTTTACCTTAAGACTACTAAGGGCATTTAATGTGCTATTGTGACTCACCAAAAAAGGTATTTAGTGGACTTATTTGGCCAAGGAATAATTTTATGTGGGGTGTATGTATGCCAGCTGCACAGAGCACCACTGTAGGAAATTCTGTAGTGTTTGTGTGTGTTTGTACATGTGCAAAGCACCGTTTGAAAAATTCTTCATATGCCACTGAATAATACCAGTGAGCTGTGAGCTGGTCTGTTGCAAACGGCCAAGTTAGATTGTTTTTAAATGGCTTCTGGTAGATTCTCTGACAAATCTTGATGTATCTGAATTTTTTTTAAGTCAAACTTAGACCCCTCCTACATAACAGAAGTCTATAAACCTAAATTGGCGGCTGGTGAAAAATGCACCAAAAAGCATTTCAACCTGTTCTGTCTGGTTCTTGCTGTGGAAGCCAGAAGTAGATAATATCTCAGTGAAGGCCAGACTCAGTTCCATGAACTCTGGCTGCCTCTGGCCCTCTGAATTTGTGGTCTTTCTTTATTCTGCAGCCTCACACACAGACTATGATCCTCCCTTCATTCGGGTGTTCCAATGAATAAAGAGGGAAAATTTGTGATGGGAGCTTAGATGTTTCCACCGGTGGCCTTAACCTGAGAGCCGCATGTGAGCAAGTCATCATGGATCTGTTTATTTTCTATTTTCTGGAGGGATAAGTGCAATGAAAGTTATGTCATGCTATGGTTTGGTCATTCTGTAACTTTTTTGTTTGACGTATATATAATAGACATTTGGGCAGAGAATTTAGATAAATAACAAGTAAAATAAGTGATATATAAGATTAAAGAAAAAGGAATGGAAAGGAAGATCTGAAAATTTTTCCATTTCCAGCTATAGTAGTTGGTTGGTAATAGAAATGAGAACCACTTCTATGAATGGAGCGTTTAGCATGCAAGAGGCCCCGAGGGGCACTTTGCCATGTGTTCTCATTTAATTCTCAACAATATTCTCTTAAGGAAGATTTATAACTCGCTTTTACACACGAAAATACTTGAAGCTCTGGATTTAAGTAACTAGCCAAAAAGAACACAGCCAGTAGGTGTTAGACCAACCTTCAGACACCTCTGTCAGACTCGAGGCCACCTGTTTGTTCCACTCGCTGAAACAGGACAACTGATGAAAAGTAAGCTCCTCTAATTCACATCCTTCAGAGCTTACAGTGAGGAAACTGAGTATTAGAGAGGTTTATTGCCCAAAGCCTCACTGTTCTGCTCCTTCTGGCGCTAAATTAGCGTGACTTTAAATTAATGAAATATCAAATGTGGTAAACTATTTCAACATGCAGAAGAATAAGGCAAAGTTTTTAGTTTCTCAGTTCTGCTTTGGAAATGATATTCTCTTATTTTTCTTTAGCCTGTGATTAATTTTTAGCAAGTTTGTAAAATACAAAATTTATATTAAAAAGAGACTAAAAATCACAATAATTATTCTGGGAAAAATCGCTGTTGACATTGAGAGAGATCTTCTTCCAGTCTTTTTTCTGTGCATCTTCCCAATGATTTGGAAAGATGTTCCGCTTTATAATCAGCTAATGGTTGTGCTACCTAAGATTTTTTTCGCCCAAGTATTCTTAAGCTTATGTTACCTGACAGTGCCAGAAAATGTTTCTGTTACAGTCTAGAAAAGACGATCTTATACTCTTCTTAAAACGAAAAAGAAAATTTAGAAAATGTTTAAAGTTGGAGAATGTAATCGATTATAAGTCACAGCACATGTTGGAACACCTGCTTTTCAGTAATCTGTTAGTCAGAATTTTGCTTCTTGCCATTCAAATCCTTCTGGGAGCCAGCTAGAAATGCTTAGTAGTGTAACCATCAGTGTGACACTTTCCTGCTTTAGCTCTCCTGTTCTTAGAGGGTGGGAGTATCTCTAACATTAATATCAAACCTGGAAAGAATTTTATTTAGAGTAAGTTCCAAAGTGATGCAAGATTAGTTGACTCGAGGAAACTTTAGGAAACAGCACGACAGGTCCTCCCCACATGTACAAATGCACTTAAATGTTAGGATTAACTAAAAACAAGTCAGCTCTTAATAGTATGTTCCATAAAAGAGGAATTGAGAAGGAAAAGTCCATTCAAAGAAATAATGTGGAGATTATGAGCAACAGTTTTCCTGGTCTAAGATGCCAGTGAAACCTGTGGAATTTGGAACCTTTATCAAAGTAATTGTTTAATAATTGTCCATATTTATTGAGCACTTGCTACGTGCCAGATGCTTTATACAATTTATTTTAATCTTCGCAATAATCCTATGATGGCTAGAGATAACTATTAAAATCCTCTTTGAGATGACTAGAGAATCAGAGAAGTTAAGTAACTTGCTCAGGATCACACAGCTAGGAAGTGCTAGAGTCTGAATTAGAATCTGCATGTGAGACAATAAAATCCACGTTCTTAAACCTGACTCTTGGTATTTTGCAATTGTCCTATTTTATAGGTGTCTGTGGTTTTTTATTTGTTTTTTTGTTTTTTTTTTGTTTTTTCCTTTGGGTCATTTCTGTTATGTGTCTTTGAGCTGCACTTCCTTCTACCAAGTTCTAGACAGACAAGATCATGGTCAGAGTTCTTTGGTTAAGACACCAGCTTACGTAGTTAATTCAGCAAGTCCTCACTTAATGCCATCAATAGGCTCTTAGAAACTGTGAGTTTAAGTGAAACGATATATAACAAAACCAGTTCTACCATAGGCTAATTGATATAAACAAGAGTTAAATTCCTATGGCATTGTTTCTGGTCACAAAAACATCACCAAACTTCTAAATAGTGACCTAAAACTCTCCTAATATTAAACATTGAAATATATGTGAGCAATTCATAAATTTAAGGAAGATTAATAAAAACATGTAAGATAATTACTTTCCAACCCACTTATGATAAGGCCAGGGGGACTCTCAAAAGGTCACCTGTGTGTTTCTGAGCTTCCAAGAGGGTATGACATTTAAACCAGCCCACAGGGTTACTTCCCACACCTGGAAGTCTCTGGTACCCCCTAGTATACTAGCACCAAACAGTCAGGCTGGCACTTTATGTCCAAGAGAAGGGGCTAAAGGACTGAAAACATTATGCCAGGCCTAGTATCTCAGCATATCTCAACATAACACTTGTGTTTAAATTCTACTAAATATTACTGAATCAGTTAACCGTTGCTGTGTAACAATCCACTCCTAAAAGTAATGGCTTAAAACAACAGCAGCTTACTATTTCTAATAATGCTGTGGGATGGTTTGGTGGTTCTTCTCATTTTGTCTAGGCTCACTCGGGTACATTGAGCTAGAGGATCGTCTGAGCAGGATGGTCCATGAATGGCCCCACTCACTTACCTAACCTGTCCACTGGAGCACCTGGGTTCTCCTCCATGTACCTCTCATCCTTTAGTAGGTTAGACCTCTTCAGTGACCCCAGGGCAGCACTCCAGGAGAGTGAAAGCAGAAGCTGCAAGGTCTCTTCTGGTCTTCCTTTGGGGGGGGTCACATAAGGTCATTTCTGCCATGTCTAGAACATAGAGCATGTCATGGGCCAGCTCAGATTCAAGGAGTAGAGAAAAAGACCCCAACTCCTGGTGTGAGGAGTGGCAAAGTCAGATTGCAAGGGAGCCTGGACATAAGCAAGGCATGGCTCACCAGGGTCTGTTACCGTCACAGTCTGTTCCAGCTGCTGATGTTCACTGACCTCAGATGCAACTCTGTGATTGTGATTTGTATGGAATACTGGTGGGAAAGCATTTCAGGCTTGTATGCAAAGGTACATTCTATTTTTTCTCAGAATGTATATCAGTGTGCTTATGTGTACATTATGTTTCAAAACATGTACCGAATGGCAGATTTGTATTTTATAGTTTGCCCCTGGGAAAATGTAATTTAGAAGTTCCATCCTAAAAGAACCATGCCAGTTTAGCATGGTTCTTCAGCTGGGCTGTGCAAGTAAATGATTGAAAAGATTAATATGCACATTTGCCAGAAGTCGGCAAAATAAATCTTCCCTAAGCAGATTAAGGTGTTACCTTTGATATTCTAGATGATTTCAAGCATCTCTTATCTTTCTTTATTTGGATGCATTTTCATTGACATATATAATAAATGAGGTTCTTCGATCAAAGTGGAGGTCAAATTCTAGCACATTCATATATTCAGATGCAGTGTACACACATGCATAGTTGTATATAAACAGCTCTGGATTTCAAGAGGCACATATATATTATATATTATATATTATATATTCTAAATATATACATTATCTTTTAGGTACAGCCACCCAAGCCAAGTGACTAGATGGTTCGTGGGATCTCTCCACTCACAGAATTTTGCATCTTTCCATCACCTATTGGCTCTCTCTTAACTGATCCCTCTACCTTAATCAGCTCCCTTTACCTTTCTTCTCCCTTTAACCTCCAAACATTCTCACTCCACTCCCTCTGCACAGATAAGCACTGACATATGGGCATACTCATATAGATAGAGATAGAGATAGACACTTTTAAGTACCTCCAAGACACACAGGGCCTTCTGGGTTTCATTTTATTCTAGAACTGATGTATGTACTATCTTGACTAAAAGCAATGGGAAAGAAAAGTGTATAAACCCTGTAGCTGTTTCTCCTTGCCATCTCATGTCTCTACAGCAGGCAGGTCCCAGTGTTTCCAGTGTCCTCAGTTGCATCCATCATCCCACATACAGGCCTTATTTACTCTCCATTCCATCACCATGCTGATGATAAACTCTGCAGTTCTGCAGGGTGTTCCTCTAAAAGGCAGATGAATTTAACCTTAAAGTATAAGACTCTAAATATAGAATTCTTTCTTTGTGATAGAATGTCTTAATAGAGATTTCCTAAAATTGCTGGGGTCCACAAAACTCATAGATCTGTGAATTTAAACTCAAAGTGTGTGCGTGTGTGTCCGTCCTTACATGCATGTTTTCTGAGGACATCTGTAGCTTTCATTAGATTCTCAGAAGGATATGTGACCTGAGAAAAGGGTAAAACTCCTCACCCTGTGTGATCTCGGTGAATAAAAAGAAAGGGAGAAAGAATGTATTACCTAGCTGGGCCCCCCTGCCAAAGACTTCGTACAGGACACGAAGGTAGGAAAGAGGCTAGGAAGAGAAACCGTTGGTACCAGCGCAGAGTGAGTCATGCTAGCCAGTCCCCAAGAGAAGGAGAAAAGGGGAAGCACCTTCCATGTGCCAGAATTTGGCCCACATGCTCCAGTTTTTTTCATTTAATTCTCTCCAACACTTTCTGATTTGATGGGAAAGACTTGGACTTCGGAACCATTGAGAAACAGCTAGATCCAGATTTGAATTGTGGCTCATCGCTTACCTATGTGACATCTAGCATTCCTTATAACCTCTGAAACCCAATTTTCTTAATTGTAAAATGAGGTTTAGAGCACTTACTAAATTTGTGTAAAGACCGAGTATTATTAATGAATGTTTTAGGCATTCAGTAAATGGTAGCTACTATTATATTTTAGAGATAATGAGGTCGATGTTTTGGGGGTTGGTTGTAAGACCAGAAATGGTTTCCCAGGGCTCCTTAGTCCAGAAGTTTAGCTCCTGTGGTTCCACAATCCCTCCCTTCCAGAAACTAGGTCCTCCTTTCTCTTCTTACCCCTGGGTTCTGACAGTCGCCATGGTTTCAGCATTAGGGAAAGCTCTGCTGTCAGACAGCAGGGACCATGTTCCTGGCAACTCAGGTGGGAACTGGCCTGTGGACATGTTGCCGCGTGGTGGGTGGAAGGCAATGTTTGGCTTAAGATTGAGGGTTAGGTTGGGGGTCAGATGGGCTTTAGCGGATCAGCCTAGGAGTTGAGTTCACATACACAGCATTGTTCCTATGAGGAAACTGTCTTCCAAATTTTCGTTAAGTGCCCTGTTCATATGTTGTAGACTACTAGTGTGATATGAACATTGATAAGGTCTTGAGGAATTGTGACTCAGGCAAAAAGCAAAAGTGACTCAGAGAAACATGATATCAGCAGCTATTTACACTTTTTCCCATTGTTTATTGAGTGTTCTCTCCACATAGTTTGGACATGGAACTTGTCCTACTTGTTTATTAGTTGCATGACATAATAGAATGAGGGTCATATAAGAAGATACTCATTGCCTCTTCTTTTGTGACAAGCCAGCTTCCCTTCCAAACATAGGTTGTTAAGAGCTGCTGCTGTGAGTGAGCTTAAAGGATGCCCCGCCCTGTCAAGGCCTGAGTCATGAAACCCTTGGTGGACCTCTCTTCTTCCTTTAAGGAGAAAAAAGCCAACTTTTTCATGAATTTCCTTTTGGCCTCACCTCTGGGATAGGGAGAAATGGGTCCTGTTTGTTTATGTGACAAAAGGAGTATATCTTTCAGTAATACATGGTTATAAGTTATGCCCTTTATAATTTGTAGCTTATGAAACATTTAAACAGTTATAACTTATTATTGAGTATTTTTAATTGTTCCTCCTACCAAAACATTCCTTACAAATTCAGGCCTCTGTGAGCCAATATTTTTTAAACTTTTGAGGAGATTTTTAGTAAGTTATTTCACCTTTCTTAATATTTTCTCTTTCTGGTATTTAATTCCTCTTTGTTTTGATCTATCTAAATAAAATTCAAGACCTGTGATCCTTAAAGACAGTCATAGAATAAACTTGAAAATGTCACTTTCCTAGCAAATAGATTTTGTAGATATCTATGGTATATCCAGATGTCTGTCCTTTTTCACAGTGTAGATGTGCGGACCTATAAAAATCCCAGTAGAAAGAACCTTTGTAAGAAAGGTTGATATACCTAGCAGGAATATACTTTTTTAAAAAAAAAAAAGGGGGCATGCATACACAAACAGATGTATGTATGAATGTATGTATGTATGTGTGCATGTGTGTGTGTGAGTGTGTGTGTGTATGTATATATAAAATCTCACATAAGGATGTGCGGACCTAAAAAAATCCCAGTAGAAAGAACCTTTGTAAGGAAGGTTGATATACCTAGCAGGAATATACTTTTTTTTTAAAAAAGGGGGCATGCATACATAAACAGATGTACGTATGAATGTATGTATGTATGTATGTGTGCATGTGTGTGTGTGAGTGTGTGTGTGTATGTATATATAAAATCTCAAGTAAAATTCTCACTGATCATGAAAATAAGCTTATGTATTTAAACCCAGGATCTGGAGGACAGGAGCTCATGAATGAGTTTAGGTGGGCTATCACCAAATTGGAACTGTGCCCACACAATTGTTCGGGTATATATTTTTTAAGAGAATTCAGAGTTGGTCAACTTCTCTTATAGAAAGCTGCGACTCAAAACAGTTTAGAAACCACTTTTCTGGAGTATGTTATGTAGTGGACCTAAGTAATATCTTTCTCCAATCTTTGGAAGAATCTTTCATTTTCTACATGTTCAGCTTTTAGGGTCTTAGAGATTTAGGGAGAGTAGAAGGAGCTGGGTCTAGATGGAAAATGAGCAATGATGATAAATAAAAAGAGTCAATGCAATTTTGAGGGTCAAAGAGAGAGTTCAGTAGGCCAGTGGCTTTATTTTTTGATCAGGCTGATGCTGCTGTATGTGAAGCTTCTGTGATGATCCTAGCTTTATAAAATTAGCTGTTATGCTTTCTCTCATTTTTCTCCACTTGTGTATGTGTGCGCACATGTGTGTACATGAGGTGACCATGTATGTGTGTGAGGTGACAGGGCAATCTGATCTGGAGATGCTTGTATTCTGTAGCATGAGGTGACCATGTATGTGTGTGAGGTGACCTTGCATCATGGTCTGTGGACACCAGGGCAATCTGATCTGGAGATGCTTGTATTCTGTATTACTGAATCCAGAGGCTCTCAAGGATATATTCTTTTCTGTCCACTGATTTGGCGTTGGGAAACTGTCTAGCCATTGTCTTATGTTTTGTTTCTTAGGCCCACTCTTAAAGATAGAGGCATCTTATCTCTTGACTGACCACTTTTTTTCTAGTTAGTCTATCTCCTGTTGATATAACTTTTACATCATGTAAAATGACTCAATAATAAAGGGACCCTTCAAATTAGTTGTAACTTCAGTGTCCATGAAACTACTAGAGACAGGATAGTGACTCTTTACGGGTTTTTTTTAAATTGTGATAAAATAACATAAAATTTCCCATCTTAACCATTGTTTATGTGTATAGTTCAGTGGCATTAAGTACAGTCACATTGTTTTACAACCATAGAGTTTTTTTTTAGCAGTGGGTTTTTCTGTGCAAATATTTCTACCTTGCTTTGTCAGAGATTTCTCCCCAGAAAACCATATGTCTTACCCCAAAGACAATAAAAGTAAAATGCCTCTGCGAAAATAACTGAGCATGTCAATTCAATTTTCACAGTAAAAAAGACTCAATATTACAATTGCCACCAAATCTGTTTCTAAATCTGTCAGGATTCTAATTTAGCTACTGCATATCGCGCCTCGTGAATGCAGCCTTTCTTGTGGCAGATTCTCTTGTTTCCCTTTTCTGTTTCCTAAGTAACAGTCTATTTCGAGGTAGGCTGCAAGACTGAAGGCACCCCCCTTCAGCATGCTTGGTTCTACCAGTTCAGCCTAGCAGATATCGATGGCTTGTTATGCAAAGATAGGCTATCTCCAAGTTATCCTCGACGTCATGGAATTCAACTTTTTAAAAAGTGTTGTGTTTTGTTTTGTTTTTAAGAAAAGTGGTTTTATACCTTACAAATTCAAACATAGGTATTAAGAACTCTAAAGATTTAATTAATTATAATCTGAGAAGTAGGTAGGTTGTAGTATCCCCATTTTATAGATAGCGAACCTGAAGCTCGAAGGTTAAGCAGTAGACTCAGTTGTAGAGCTGGGTTTCAACTTAGGTTGCCTCACCATAATGTGCTGTAGAATGCTAGACAGAGTCTAATGCCATTCTTACACTTACAGGGAGGACGAGGACCAGCAGGATTCTGTAGTAAAGCATACATCTCACGTGTTTCAGAGTTTTGAAAAGTAGTTGAATCTCGATAGGAAGGATATGATGCTCTCAGTATGGGTTTTGAATGTTTCATAGAAATAACTTTGTAAAACTTTATTGAGATAATTATCATAGAATCGTGACTTTTAAGGGTGAAGTTTTTACTGACAGAAAGTCCCTTATTCAAATGTTTATTTTTAAAAATTGAAAATAGAGATTGCATTCAGGACACTTCTTAGCACAACTAAGTATAATAGTGTAAACTTTTCATGATTTTATTCAAAAGACTTTTTCTAATCTTTAACAATTTTTGATTCTAGAACATAAGATTCATGAATTTTACATAACAAAATTATGTAAATTTATGTATACTACTTTCTGTCTAGTGGTGTTTCTTCCTTCCAGATAGACAGACATGAATTTATTTGCTCCTGTCAAGCCACTGCCTTTGTTCCGATCTGAGAATATTTTGAATGAAAACATCATTTGACATTTCCTCTTTATCTTTTGATTTTCAGAAAAATTTCTTGGGTTCATCTAGCAAGGTTAAGATATATAATTTTATTTTCAGTAACTTTTACTGTATTGTATACTTCTTGTATAAAAATAATGCCCTTTCAACTGTGGTTTTGAAATGAGTTAAATTCATTATTCATCTTATAGCTTTTCAACCCTAGTGATATAACTGAGTAATCAGAATGAGTCCTCCATTTTTCAGATGAAAAACTCAAACAGCAGAGAAATGTAAATATCTTTTCCTAAATTCTTAAAGAAAGAGAATTAGTAGAGTGAAGACTGTATGTACTTTAAATTTTATATACTAATATGCAACAAATTATGCTTAGTTAAGAGATACTTTCCCTTTTTTCCTTCATTCATCAGAAGATTGGATGCAGCAGTGCATGGTTCCAGGAGTTTAAAGTAAGATGAATATAAGCTTCAAATTCAAGAAGGCTTAGTAGTCTATGTAAAAACTAGGTGCAATTCCTGATTTGGAGATATCGTGTTTCATGTTACTGGATCCAAAAACTAAAGGAAATGATGGCATATGTGTTATATTTGCTGCCTATAGTGTATAAATTCCAAAACATCTTGCATTACAGCTACTTGTTAATATGTCCTTACCATCTCTTATGAAATATAAGCTCATGGGTAGGGGACTAGGACAGAGAAGATGGTTTTTGTTGTTGGTTTTTTCCAGTTTCCCTAGCAACTTTGTTAAATGTTGAGAATATTGATGAAAAACAATGTAGAAGCTCTCAGAGGTGATTATTTATTGTATAAAATGAATACATTTATAACATAAAAAAATTTCCCATGAAAGCCATTCGTTCAGATTAGAATGCAAAGCCAAACAGAGCCAGCCAGTCATGTGGGGGCAGATTACAGAAGCATCATTTTAATGCATTTACTTTTTGGTTCATTTTGGTATTTAAATCTAGGATTTGCATTCAGTATAACCCACTGGAAGGATGTTATATTCATATTATAAAAATGATTTTGAAAATGAGAGAGATATTAAAGCTGCACTTTTATTATTTGTTTTATTCTTTAGCTTTGTTTTTCGCTTATTGGTGATTCTAGCCTTGTACAAGATGTTTTTCTCCATCTGTGCTGTTGGTGAGTAATGGCCACCCACAGTCTGAAGTAGTTGTCATGATAAACTGAGTGATGCCATGTAATAGACTGGTTCAGGCATTACCTGGTGTGAAATCTAGGTCACTAGTCATAAGCAGCCTTGCCCTAGGAACAAGAGGCTTGCTGGTTGTCATCTGTTATACACAAACAGCTCATCCTGGCACTTGAAATCATTGGCATAAATTGGGTCAGGTATTAAGTTAAACTACATGAAATTGCCATGTTTGACCATTCTTTACCTAAAATGACAATTTCCTGTTTTTCTGCTTAACACAAAATACAATGAAAGTAATCTGTTTGATTTTAGACTCTTATACTATAATTTTAAACTCTTTTATTAAAAAATACTACCTGTAAAAACAGATTCAGTAGTCTGAGAATTTATGCCATTAATACCTTTCACTTTCAGAAACATCTTTATTAATGGCAAAAATGACATAAGAAGGTAGAGCTGGATTCTAGGACTTCAGAAAAAAATTAAGTTACAAAAACATCACAAAGTCCTAACTACAGTAATGTCAGAAGTCACTGCAGCATAAAATATACATCAGAAAGAGGAATGGTTATGGGGAGAAGGGAAGAGGGCTGCTCGATGGTAGGGTGAGGCGAATGCACACAGCAGATGGAGAATAAGAGTCTGTAGGCACAGGCCTGTCAGGCGGACCTGTTAGTAAGAGGATGGGACTCCACACCCTTAAAAAACAGCGATAATAGGAATATACCTTGACACCAAGGTCAGCTCACCTTCCAAGCAGCACAGGTAGATATCTGGGGAAAGAGATCACCTAAAGAGTTTTTGCTTCCCATTTTTCCCAAAAAGATGAGTTCAGACTCAGACCCTGAAAGGCCGTGCTGTTTGCTAATGCCTGGAATCAAGTATCTGAGGGATAAAGTTTTCATGTAGTTATTAGAAAAGTAACAAGTATCTAAAAGAAAAATCCATGTCATGCTTGATAACATTGTAGTGTAATAAACTCAGTAATGGTTTAAAAAACTCATCAGATCCTTTGATGGTTTGGGTGTGGAGGAATTATTGTGAAATAAGGGTACTTATATAAAAACAGGATGATGACATAAGAATAACGCATAAGCACTATAATGGACTTTCCATTTTCTTGGAACTGGCTGTGTTTGCTATTTATGATATACAAAGATAGAGTTTAATTACATGAGATCATAGGGTATCTGAATGAAATCATTTTAGCATATTTGTATTTTTAAAATAAAAGATAAGAATAAAGATCAGAATAAAATTAAAATAAAAGATAAGATTTTCCATGGATCTTTTATTTCACATACCTAAATTACATTATAGGCATTTTATCTAGCTACTTCAGAAAATCTTCCTGATGGCTTTTAAGTAGTATGTTCTTGAATCTTCACAGTTATTTTCTACTCTTGGCTCTTTAGGTTGCTTGTACCACTTATATTTTGAAAGCAGAGCTTAAAAACTAAAGGATTAATAATTATAGCATGGGATTGTTGAAGATTTAGTGGCTAGTGTACTTTGCAGTTTGTGGCTTTGCATTTAGCTGTATAAGCTCCCAAAGTCTTTCTTGTGCCAGGTTTAAGGACAATTATATATATATGGAAGTGGAATTGGATGTCTCTGTTGGCTGTCTCCAGTCAGAAGTGTCTTGTGGACCTCTGTGGCATAATTAAGGCTTCTACAAGTTTGGTGTCACGAGCTCACTCTTCTCATTCTTTTAAAAAAAACAAGGCTATGTTGTTGCCTTAGCAACTCTGACTAGGTTTTCACAACTGTAATATGAAAAATAGATTTAAAATCTTCATATTAGAAAACTGTATTGGCAGAGAGACCTACACTTTACCTGACTTTTGATCAAGAACACATCCTTTTAGTTGAGGGTATCATTTATTTATTTCTAAATCGTGTTATTCTGAAATAAACTCCTGAGATTTCAGGTTTGACTAAATATTACCGTTTGCTTTAATAAGGTCAGCTTCCTTCTCTTGATATTGCTAGCTCTCTTCACAGTCCTTTAAATTCTTGCTGGTCTTCTACTTCAGTGTTTTTAATTTTTCTTGCCTCTCGAGATGATTCTTCTTCCCTATGCCCACCACTCGCTGCTTATTCTTTTCCTCATAATCTTAAAACCACAAGGTGCTCAAATAGTCCTGCTGGGACGCCTTCACCACTGCTAGTCTGCCTTTGCATTCCCACTGTGCTGGCAGTTTTAGGTTGGTCACCCTAAAGCATTTCCATCCATCCATGGTAGAAAACAGGAGAGAGCCATGGGGGTGGGTCTGCTGGGTCACTGAGGTCCTCAATGTAAGACATCTGATGTTACAGGGCATCATAATGACCCAGGAATTCTTTAGAGTACACTGTTGCCAAATAAAATGAATTAGCATTAAGAAGTAAAATGAAGTTATACGCCTAGGCAAGAATGGGAATGAAGAGAACAGAATCCTTAGTGTTGGGGATAAAAGGGCAGATGTTAATCAGGCATTTTCCGGTTAATAGCAACTTAAAGAGACGTACCTTTTTCTAGTTGAAGATTCAGGAGTTGCTTTTCAGGACATCCGTAAATTTATGCAATTTCATACCTGTCAGTACAATGTGCTTTTTTTTCTTTTTTAAGAGTAGGAAGATGAATCTTGAAATTTCATGAAAAAAATACAGTTTACCTTTAGAAAGAGAGAAAGAGCCTTAATTTGGAACGACTTCTGATGTTGACCCAGGGACATTAGAGCCTACTAGAGATTCTGTTCCTATTAAAATCAGAAATCTGAAGAAAATTGCAAAAAGAGAGTGGTGGTAAAGGGAAGAAGCATGGTCTGTGTGGGGACTGACACAGGTCATGCCTAAAATTTTAAATTTCTGACTGTATATTGCAGATGGTTTCTAATGTATAATGTATTGGAAGTTATTTCTCATAGCACATAAGATCTTAATTAAGAAGTGCCTAGCATGGCACATAGCAAAAATCAATATTTGTTGCTTGACAAGAAAAGACCCTCTTATTTTCCATTTTCTAAAAAAGGGGGTTTATCTTAGTGATAATTTTGAGGGGGAGCACATCTTATTTACAAAATAAATGTAGAATCATATTTGCTTTTGCTACATTTGCTGATACAAAGGAAAATATCTTTCTTAAAAGTCCGCCAAAATAGTGTCACCACCATCTTCAAACTTTAAAAAGTGAATAAAAATGTGAGAGAAGGTAATACTTTGCATATGTTTTGTTTTCTCAAAACTGGAAAAGCTTGTAGAGGAAGCTACTTAAAGCTTTAAGGGATTTTAAATATGAAATTAGTCATAGAAATTTGCCTTTTGTGAAATGTTATAATTTTCTAAATATGAACTTAAGGCTCATCTCTTAAGGCTCTTAAGAGGTGTTTTGGGGGAGGTCTTTTTCCCAGAATAAGTATACCTCCTAACAGGACTTTCAGCTCCCCATGTTAGCTTAAGAAGTGAGCACCCCATGTTAGTGGTCCAACTTAGACATCTATTCTGTCACTTCTAACAACTGGAACACAGAAAATGAGCAACAGAAACAGTCTCCAGGCATCTCTTACTAGTTACTGCCTTAATATTTTAAACGTAGAATTGTTTTTAAACCATCTACATATAGCTGCGTTAACATATTGGTATATATTCTGACCTTTTGTATACTCTTCTTGTATGTATTTACAAACTTGTATCATTGCAGATGTGGTTTTACAACCTTTTTTTTCCCACTTACTGTCAGAAGCATTTTGAAAACATTCTTGTAAAACCATTAAGATTGATATCCAATTATTTGAGATTTCTGTCAATTTTATGGGCAAAGAAATGATGGTTTATTGTTTTAAATGGCATGTCTTTGATTACTGGTGATGTTAAGCATTTCTTACATGCTTGTTAACATTTTACTTTCTTTTGTAAATTACACATTTATTTCTTCTGATGGTTCTATTAGATTGTTTTATCTTCTTTTTATAAATAAGGAACACCTACCTTTTTCTTGTCACATTTGTTATAGATATTTTACCATTCTCGCATTTGCAATTTAATAGTGTTATGGATTTTTGTTTATTTAAATCTTTGTTGTTGTTTTGAGAACGGTAATTTTAGAACCCCCCTGTTTCAGAGTTGATTTGTATATGGCCGTAAGTAGTTCAGTCAGGGCCACACGAAAATGGTTTCAAAGACCCAAGTATGACCCATCAACTATAAAGTTAATAAACTGTAAAGACCTGGTGAACCCTAAGGCCCGAGCTCTGGGACACACGACAGCCTCCCAGCCGAGGCAGGATTAAGCCAGCTCAGATGCACTCGGCCTGCTCCATCTAACTAGGTCAGTCTGCAGTGGCTCTGACAGACTGGGGCTATTTTTGTCGATGTTTTTTCTGCCTATGAAAATTAGAATTGAGAAAAGCTACAGATGTTTCCCATATGGTTGCTATTAGCGAAATTATGTACAGAGGATTTAATTTGAAAACAGCAAAGTAGGTATACGCAAATGATTTATTAGAGATTTAAAGGGCTGTGAAAGAGACTCCCAGCTATCACCCCGGCAGTGCTTCTGACTCAGGGGAGCTACTTCTTCGTCTTCTGTGTGGTGGCCTCTGTCCTGTTCCGGTGATTGCCAAGGACAGAGCCTCCTTTCTGGTGTTCATGATTTTGCCTGCCACCTACTATAGTACTTTATGAAGGATTTGAATGTATTTTTTTCCCTTTTCTCCCTCGCCCCCACAGAATTCTTTTTTCCAAATAGACATCTCTTAGACCGTTGCGTACTTTTGTGATTTCCCATTGACTTTAGCAAACTAAGCAGATAGCTGCCCCCATTTTTCCTACATCCAGGATTTAGAATTTTCATTTACAGTCAGTTATCCTTGTTCTGAGAACGGATTGTTTAGATATAGCAGTGAGCAGGCTATGATGGTTTATCACTCTAATTGGTCCATTAGAGGTACTTGATGTTTCATGGGGTTATAGGAAGAGGAAAAAATGTTCATCCGCAACAGACTTGTGGAGCCTACTAATGGAGTTTAATGTCTATTTTTGCCATCTGTAGAAATGCATTATGGATTCATATTTTAAAGAACAAAAACTTCAATGGAATTGATCATTAACTCATCAAATTTAGTTACCTTCTAATAAGGCAATCAGGTGACTTCTAAATTTGATTTCCCCTAAATTTCCAATCAATGTGCTTATCCCAGTAAATTTGATCTGCAAAGAGAATTTACTGCGATATTGTGTCCATTTTATGAGCAATATCATGTTGAAACAATACCAGTTAAGTGTCTTTTACAGAAAATCCTGCAATAACAACGTGTAAAACATACTGTAATGACATTTTTAAAGAGTATCCCAGAACTACCCCAGATAAATATTGAAAAAGTCTTTGGTCAAGTAAGTTTGGGAGACCCTTCTTAAATTGCTTGCTTTACTATAAGATTCCGCAAAAACATTTAATACATAATTATATGTGTTATAATTCCTCAAAAGAGGAGACACAATTTATACCATTTTCCAAATGCACTTAATATCAGAACCCCTCTTTTTGGGAGACATCATTCAGAGCACACTATTGATAACTCCTGAGCCATAGTATCAGCTTTTGAATAGGCAATTAAGAATATCATTATGATTCACAATTTAAGAATCAACATGATTAATTTTTTTTGTTTTATATATAGGCATATAAAAATCTGTGTTTGAGCACACATGTACACAAAATATAACCTAACAGATTAAAATAGCTTCTCAACTCTAATGTTTCTTTGTGCAAGTTATTGGTGAAGAAAACTGAGGAATTCAGTCTAAGCTTTGATAATTTAGGTGACAAAGAAAGCATTAAAAAATGAATCCATATATACTGGAATGACCAATTTGGAGAAAAGGAGGAAAGGGGGAGAAAATGAGATTCATTTCTTCTATTACAAATGGCTCTGACTCATAACATGATAAGTCATGCTAGGGTCCAACTCAAGTAGCTTTTACTCCATCTTTCAAAGTCACGATATTTCTACTCTTTAGTAAGAGAATATTTACTTAGCTTTTATTTTACTTTAAGGGAAAAGTGTGAAAAGTATTTCTTTTTGGTTTTGTGTGTAACAACAGTTCCAGTTTTTAATATGATTTGAGCTGTCGAATGTACGATCAGTCCTGGTCCTGGGAGGGAAATGCTGACCTACTGCACGGATGGACAGGGCTTAGCTTGAGCCAGGAATAAGAATCTCAAGTCAGCTGATGCGTGGCGTGGGGAAATTGCACCCTGAAATTCCCGAGCTTATCTCTGGCTGCTCCAGATATGACAGATTTCATTTCCCTTTGCCACATAGGGCCAGCTGTTTTTACCCTCCAATGTTCTTTGCTCCATTTTCATATTTATTTTTGGCTAATTTAAAATTAAATGCATTTTATTAAAATTAAGCATATTTTGGAAATTTTTTTTCCACCTGGTCAAATCAAATTGATTTTTTTTCTCCTGAAAAAGAAAAGGTTAAAAATCTCTGAAGGTAGGCCATTATGTAAAGGAATAGATTTTTGTATTTCCCCTGCATTTATAGCAAGACAGTTGTAATTGGAATGGAGAAGGGAATAGGTAAGATGTTTGCTTTTTCCTTTACAGCTTACACTTTAATTTGGCAGAAAAATGTCAATGTATTTTTGGGAAACCTTTTTATTTTTGTGTTTTACATTCAGTTTATTTTTCCAATTTTAATCAATATTCTTATGTGCCTTCCTTCATCCAGATTCCCCACATGTTAACATTTTGGAAGATTTATTTTGAATTATCTTTCTCTTGCCTTCCTAAAAAGATGCACAGTCTTTTATGTAACTATATTACATCTATCAGAATTAAGACATAACCTCTTATACATTGCTGCTGTCTAATGAGGCCAGTGATTTTATAAGATGCCCCTCAGTTTGGGTTTGCCTGCTGTATCCTCATGATTAGATTCAGTTTATATACTTTGGCAAGAAGGCCGGGGAAGCGAGATTTTGTGCACAGCATATCGTTTTCAGGAGGCACATGTTGATTTGTCCCAATCCTAGTGATGTCCTCCATCACTCTCTTAAGATGGTATCTGGTAGGTTTCTCCACCATCAAATTAACCAATTTTGGCTTTGTAATTAGTAAGTATCTTGTAGAGAGATACTTTGAGACTATGTAAATATTCTGTTCTTTCCCTGTTATTCACTCATTAATGTTAGCATCAGTGATTCTTGCCTGAATTGATTAGTATTATGTTGGTTGCCAAATAGTGGTTTTCTAATTTATCGTTCCCTCTACATTGATTAGTTGGCTTTCTACTGTAAGGAAGAGCTTTCCTTTTCTCTTACTTGTTTGTATCAATGTAGACTCACAGATATTTATTTTGTTCTATGGATATAATGCTTTTCTCTAATTACTTATTTTGAAGCTCAAATTGTCCCAGATTTGGCCAGTAGGATCCCTTTCAAGCTGGCACCCTTTCCTGTGTCCTTTTGACATGTCTCCTATTATTTTTTGAGCACATCTTTACTTTCTGGCACAATATGTTCTAAACTCATCTTCTACTTTCCTTGACCTAGCATTGAAATCAGCCATCCTTCAAGGAGCCCTGGTTCCTTTTAGTTGAGAATGATTTTTTTAATTCCAAGATATGAGTGCCTCCTGTGCTCATTTCTATAGGAGTATCAATGTCTATAGCCCTCTCAGCAGGCAGGGCTAAAAAACGGGTATGTGAAAAAATATATGTGTGTGTATGTGTGTATATGTGTTATACACATACCCCTAAACACATGTATATATACACTCAGTGGTCTTTGTTTTTAATGTCAATGATTCCTTTTCTATACCATGAAAAGAGCACTGGATTGGAAGTTGTAGATCAGGGATTGCAGACTCCAGTTCTGCGCATCCATTCACTAGTGATAAAAACTTGGGCAAATCTCCTATGTCTTCTACTTCAGCTTCTCTCATTTTAAAAATTAGGAAATAAACAAAAAGTGATTTTTAAAAAACTTCTATTTCTGAAGTTCTCCGATTCTATGAATTTAAGACTTTATAGAGATATAATATTTTCATAAAGTTTTCAGGGAATCAGAAGAGTACCTTAAGAAATTCAAAGCCAAAAAATCATTAGGCTCTAGGTCGAGAAGCTACTTTAGAAATTATATACTTTAATGTCCTCATTTTACAGTGAGATAAACTAGAATATCTATAATGGTGAAGCCTTTATATGTCTACATCTGATATGATAGCTGCTAGCCACATGAGGTTGTTGAACACTTAAACAGTAGCTAATGTGACTCATGAACGGAATTTTCAATTTAATTTTTATTTAAATAGTCACATGTGGCTGGTGACTACTGTATTGGACAGTACAATTTTAGAGAGTAAATAATTTGCTCCATGTCACACAGGTACTAGTGGCAGGAGGCAAGTGGGATCCCTTTTGATAGTTCATACTAAATTAAGTTAACTAAACCCGCTTTGTCATATACCTTTCATAGTAGCTAATTACTGTTTTTTGGTACTAAAACTTCTGACACATTAATTTTGTAGTAGATTATTTAAATCCCGGGAGCTTCAACATGATGGTCTACAGCAGTATATTTATTATTATATCTAAAAGAAAATGTAAAGACCAACAGCAAATCAAGAAAGTTGACCTGTTTTCAGTAATTAATAGTAACTAATAGCTATAACTTGAGTGCTTATTTTATATAACTATTTTCAATAGAAATGCTTATATTAAAGAGTCTGAAATGTTACTAGTGACATTTATACTAAAATGGCAATACTTTCTCCAAAAATGCTAATCCCCTTGTAAGTTCAATTATATCACTTATGTTCGCAACTTTTTATAAATGCTATACCAAGATTTGTATTTGTTTTTAATGAGAATGTGCAGTGCAGTTAGATAGTAACTCTTACAGTATTGATGAAAGAGGAAATTAGTAACACTTTTTAGGAAATTATTCTTGATGCTAGGTACCAAGGCCTTTAAAACGTTTCTACCTTTGACCTAGTAATTCCCCTTACAATCTAATCTACAGTTAAAGTTTTATGTGGAAAGGTATAGTTAAAAAAAAATAAAACAACTTGAACATGCAAGAAGGTAAAAATAATTAAGCATATTTGGTACATCTATGAGGAGCTTTTATTGACCTGGAAAGTAACTATTGAAATTTTAGACTAAAGTGCCATATAAAAAACAATATAAACAGGATAGTTTAAACTATCTAAAATATAAAGAAATAGTGTGATAGCACCTCTGCTTATCACACTGACACAGATTTTACCTTTTGATACATCTTCTAAATATAGTTTTGTTTTTTTTCCTCAGTCAGCTTTGTCTCAATAAATGGTCAACCAAATGCCTAGGTGTCATATTTGATTCGTGCTCCTCTTTTCCCCCACATCCAATCCATCAACATTGTATATCACATTCATCTCCTTATGTATATCACGTTCATCTCCTTATGTCCCTCTCCATTACCATTCCTGGTCCAAACCAGGTCTGCTCTCCCAGATTATAGCATTAGTGATTGAACAGGTCTCCGCTTCTACCCTTCGTTCCTCCACGTACACCTTACCCCACCCAGCCAAATTCCGCACAGCAGCCAGAGTGAACCTTTAAAATCATAAGATCAGATCCTGGTACCTCTGTGCTTAAAACTTTTAACTTTTGCATGGCTTCCCGTTGATTTTAGTATAAAATCCCTACTGTAGACTACAGTTTCCTGCTTTTCTTCTTTCTTACCACTTTTTAACTGATTTGACTTCCCTTTTGTTCTGTTAGTACTCATTGCTCACTCTGGCCTCAGGATCTTTG
>NW_006438088.1:9801737-9812053 GCF_000325575.1 Pteropus alecto
TCATTTGTTTTTGGAATAACTGGAGCCTTTTAACCTGTGCTATTTCCTCAGCGAAGCCTTCTCTGACCCCCTCACCTACCATCTCCTACCTCGGCCCCCAGTATTGTTTCCTTCATAACATTTATTTATTAGTCTATTCTCTCATATGTTATCTATCTACATCCACTGGATGGAAGTGTCTTGAAGAACAGTGCCTGTCATACAGCAGACACTTACTAAATAAATGTGAACTAGTTAAATGATCACTATTAATGATTTGGTGAAATAGGTAATTCATAAATTTAAAAACATTTTTAAATGTCCCTAACCAAAGCTTTAGCAATTTAATTTTAGGAGTTTATTCTTCAGATATTAATAAGATTTGTAAACAGCTCTACAGGGAGCCTTATTTATAATATTGAAAAATTGGAAACATCTGACAGTTTAAGAATCTACTACATAAATTATAGTGCTCACATAAATTATAGTGTGTGCCTACAATTCAGTGTTGTGCAATCGTTAATAAAGATGTTTTAGAAACATAGTTGACCTGGAAATATATTCAGGCTATAAAATAGATTCCAAAATAGTATTTCATGAAGGTCTCATTTTTTGTATTATATATACGGACATACATAATTTGAAAAAAATTATAAGAACAGATATTAAAATGTTTACCATGGTTATGTCTGAATTTTGAGATTGCAGCTTATTTCAAATATTTTGTGCTTATATTTCTTATTTTCTGCACTTACTATTTATTGTCTAATTTATTATCTTTTGAAATATATACCCCAATATCACTGAAAATTGACCCACATGCTAGAGGCTAGGTCATTGCAATTTAGTGTGTTTCTAGAGTGTCAACTATATACCCATAGCCTTTCAGGAAATAGACAGATGAGTCTGATAAATCTCCCCTGCAATGTTAGCGCTGTTTGAGTACAGCAGATGTGTTCGTGGCTTAGAAAGAGATCAAGCACTTCTGTTGGGGAGAATCAAGATGGGATTTATGGAGGTTGGAGGGCATTTGCCTTGGTTGTTGAAGAATTTCGAAGATTTGACAGAGATGATTGAAGAGACATTCCTCATGGAAAGAGGAAATAAGGGAAGGGAAGGGAAAGGAAATCACGAGGCATGTTAAAGGAAGAGCAAATGCATCCATTCTGTAAAAACATGGGATACTTGGAGGAGTAGTGGGGGCGGAAAAATCTCCAAGTAGATGGAAACACGTTGTAGTGGCCTTACTTTGGTAGGTAATTGGGAAATGGGATAGGTGTTTGAGCAGGGGAATGATGAGCTCCTGGAGCTGGTTTTTAAGGCAACTAATCTGACATACAGAGATAGAAGGGAAAGGACTGGCAACGGTAAGAGCAGATTGGAAGGTGAATACGGAAACAAAGTGGTGATGCTGGTTTGAATCTAGGCTGTTTGCCCAATATGTCAAAGAGACCGCAAAGCCCTATTCTTTTTAATAGCAGAAAGCCCTGCAATACTTGATGCTCTCATTTCCTAGTGATTTGCCAAACTGCCATAGATCTCTTATAGTCTGGTCATGCTTGTAAATTAGGTTGTAAGGTAAGAATTTGTACTTTGGACATATCACACTTGACGTTTTTACTTGCCTCCATTCCTTAACTTCATTATGACATTACTGGCTGCTACTCGCTGAAGACATTGTAATGTCGAGGGCTAGTTGGGAGAAAAAAGGGTGAATTTTCATAGCCTGGGATATACAGAAAAGGAAGCATCAAGTCAAAGATGTAAGATGTTTTGCACAAGAGCCTTACATATGTAGCTAATATATTTTGGTTCCATGCAATAACCTAAGTATTTTAGCCCTTAACTCTGAAGGTAAATACCTGAAAGATTGCATTGGTTTGCTTTGAGAAAATTAACAAATGTCCCTTTTGCAACTAGGTCAATTTCCTTATTTTAATTTCTGATCTAACTCAGGACTCCAGCTGTCAGGCTCTCCCATTAATCGTCTAGGTCAGTGAAATCCCCTCTGAAATACATTGTAATTAATTTGCAGAATTGACAACAAAAGATGGAGAATTCAAGTAATATTTGATTACAAGTTTCCCATGTGGAAGTGGACATTTAAACCTTTGAGGAATAAAAATGCTTGTAGAGAGTATTTTGGCAGAAATTCTTGCCAATGAAAGAAGCAGTTTGACCCTTTCTAGGAGTTTCAGCCCCAATAATCCAGCCTGGGCAACTTGACTTTGCTGAAAGGTTTAGTAAGGACTGTTGCTTCAAGCATGAATTACAATTAATAACTTGCTGAAAGGTTTAGTAAGGACTGTTGCTGAAAGTTTTACTAAGAACTGTTGCTTCAAGCATGAATTACAATTAATAACTTAACTGTAATTATCCAAAAACTCGTGTGGCTCACAAGTGCAAGAGGAAAGCTGATTACAGCTGGTGACATGCAGATAGTAGGATAGGATAAGATCGAAAAGTTTTGATTAAGGTCGTAGTGAAAAGGTATCAAGGTAAGATAAAAGTATCTCTTATTGTTTGGTGAAAAATTATAGTTTAGGCCATTCCTGTGAAGTTTAGAAACGAAGGAAAATTGTTTCTGGTGATTGAGGTCAGCATGAAAATTTCAGGGTAATGTAAATGTGGATTTTGATAAACAGACAAGCATGTCGTACTTAGTCTCCTAAAGAAAACAATCGTATTAAGTACATTTTTAACTGAGTTTCTCATAATCAACACTTCTAGCTTTTGTCACTGTCCAAGGTACTATAAAATGGGGCTCAAAAAGCATACTCTTCCTTTTCTATCATCTTAAAGATTGTAGCCTCTGGAGATTATCTAAAGGAAACGGAAAATGGAATAAAATAAATATTGGGAAAGAAAGTAAAACAGAGAGCTGGATGCTTTGTAAAGGTTGAAAATAAACACCCTCCCAAAGCTATACTTACTACTTTTCGATCACAGAGGAAATGGAAAAATCAAGAATTAAGATTAAGAAGGGGGTCCGGAGAAGGTGATATACTGCAGTATTCCTAGGTTGACGTTGAGGATTAGTACTAATTCAAATGTCTTCAAGTAAGACCCAACATGATCACAACCAATTTGCAGTGGATAGTCTGAGTAAACTGGGTCTTTTAATTAATTACATGTACCGAATCTTTGTGTTTTTTAGCTTTTAAAATTTTTCAGTAAAAAAAAAAAAAACAGCACACGTTCCTTTATAAAATTAACTCTGCTTTTACTTTTCCATAACTATAAATAAAACATAAACAAAATCTATTTCTCAGCATTTGCCCCTTAAGAAGATAGCAATAGCCATGGTCCCAGCATTATATATTAGGTAAACACTAAACTCTACCCAATTCCAAGAGTTTAAACTGCACTGTTTTGATATTGTGGAAATCAAATCTAGTATATGTGATTCTTTTTGTATAAAATATTTGGAAGTCTGCAGGAAAACATTTTAAATTTCTATAAATAATGAGAATACACAATAAGTCCAATATCTTTTCTTGTCTAAGGACTTAGCTTTTTCATGTTCTTTCATTATTCGACAGGGCAACTAGATATTAATTTATGTATTTACATATTCACTATTACATTCATACACAAACACCCCTCAGCCCCCAGTGTTTTTTAAGGCGTGCAGAAAAATGGTGGATCACTCAATTTTCTGCGCCCTTGCGCTTTGTTATGAAAACAAACAGAAACACTACCAGATATCTCATGATCTCATAGATATCTTGCTGCAGCTTAAAAGTGCCTGTTTTAAAGAACTGCCTTCTCTTTTGTTAGCCAAAAGTCGAGAGGGGAAAATGTGAAAGGAAAAAGAACATGGAAGAAGCAGGGTGACAAATCAGCAGATTCGATGAGAGAGATATACTAAAGAATATGAGCCTCTTCACATTTTACTGTGTCAAGACAAGGTGCTTGACAGTTTTAAGGATAACAGTGGGGCCTGAGATTGCAGCGAAGATAATGAATCATCATCTGGAATGCAGAGCAGTTCTAGAAGGCCTCTGAGGAAAGCAGTCAGTAACCAGAAGTGAATGAGCATGCCGAGAGGAAGAGGTAGAGTCCTCAGAGTTCCTGAAACTGCTCCGTAGTCAAGTTTATAATTCACCAACGCCCCTTACAAAATATTGGCCATATTTTATATTTGTTAGTGATTTTTATGTAACATAGACAATAAATCGTTCCCCTTAAGATCTTATGATTTTTGTTTTTTTATTTTTAAAATTTACCGTATTTTAAAAGTGACTTCCGTTCTTTCAAATGTGATTTATAAACTTATCATTTCTGCTTTCATCCACCTGCCAGTATCCTACATTGAGGTAGTTTTGCTGGGTGTTGAAAATGAGACCAAAAATGGACCGATAGGCCGAGCCCTTCATCTTGAGAAAAGGACAGTGGTGACGTGTGCTGTTAGAAATGTGCCTCCTTCCAGGACAGTTACGGTGCAGAGACAGCTTAAGACGCTGCATCGTGGACGGTACTCACTGCTCCCCGCACCGAACATAGACATCTCCTTGAGTCACTTGTGATACATAAAACTCTTTGTTCTCTCTGCTCTCTTGATAGCATTCAGCTGTTTTTCTGGATGAATGCCCCCCACGTAGTTACAAACCGTTGTTCCTAAGGGAAGAGTGGAGCACTGTCTCCACACAATGTCCTCTCCTGTCTGTCCCTGCCTGTCTTCTCCCCTGGTGGTACCAGCCATTTCTCGTCAGCAGGCAACACAGGCCTGGTGCTTCCTGGGCGCTTGGAAATGCAAAGTCACCCAGTTCGAGGGCAGATAGAGTCTGCCACTTACTAGCTTCAACAAGTTATTCTGCTCTGTGTATCTGAGTTTTCCCATCTGTGAAATCGGCATGATAATAGGGTCATTGTGAGATTAGACCAGTTCGTGTGTGTACAGGCCCTTAGAATAACGTCTGACACATAATAGGCAATCACTAAGTATTTCCTCTGGCATGGGAAGAGGAATCTGTGCTTCAGAAGGCAGGTTTTTCTTCCATTAGCCCTTCTCTCTCCCATCTGTAAATCTCAGATATGCACACAGCTGATCACAGTGCGGAAGGAGGGGCGAGACAGCAGGGTAGGCACTGTGGAGGTTCCTGAGGAGTTAGAGATAATAAGGCATATGGAAGTTAGCCAGATGAAGGGAGAAGATGATTCTTGAAGAAGTGGTGGCAGCATGTACAAAACGTACGGTGAGAGGAAAGCTGAGTTCAGGGACATGCTGCCTGACCCAGCCGTCTGTAGGCTGCACAGGAGAATGCGAAGTAGACAGGCAGCCCGGCTGCTGCTGCGGTGTGGTGAGAAACACAGCCGTCTGTAGGCTGCACAGGAGAATGTGAAGTAGGCAGCCCGGCTGCTGCTGCGGTGTGGTGAGAAAAACAGCCGCAAGATCCCACAGGGCAGGTAGTCCACGCTCAGGGGGCTGCAGTGTGTCCCAAGGAAAACCGAGAAGTTATATGATCAGATTCGAATTCTAGAAACATTAATCTCATAGCTGTGTTGATGACTGGTTTTTGGAGGTCAAGGTGTGGAAGGCTATAGACCAGTTAGACTCTTCATAACAACTTTCTATCTTCTCAAAATTGGGTGTTTCTAATCTTCAATGAACTGGGAAATAGAAAACCTAGTTACATTGGAGTCTGAAATAAGAATATCTAGATTCTGAGGGAGGGAATGAAAGGTTTTTTTTCAATCGTCTAATAGTTACTTTTTGTTTGCTTGATAAATTCATGCTTCCTGTCTTTGTTTTATAAATAAGCTATCAGATAATTTACCAGATATATAAATAAGCTATCAGATAATTTAGAGTATCAGTCCTAATCGTATGAAGCCCAACTCATATATGGATGTGGAATTATGGGAATAAGTTGATGGTTTACTAACATGCCAAAAAATTCCCCAAATTAAGAGCCAGTTTAATTTGGCTTTGATTGGTTGCTTCAATTGGGCAGAGTTGGAGAACTCTTCCACTTCTTCAGACATGTAGGCAATATTCACATACATTCCAGCTGTCGCAGCAGCATGAGTGCAGACGTATGTGAGGAATGGTTTATGTCTCCATCCCAGCTTCGTGGACATGGATCAGCCTTGCCTGTCGAGTCAGTTCCATATCCTTCTTAGCAATGTTAAGGTTTACTGGGGGTGGCGGGGTTGGGGGCCGGCGGTAGGTGAGGAACCAGTAGAACAGTACAGCAATTGAAATTAGAAGGCGACAGTTGTTTTCTAATTTTAGTATATGTGTGAACGCCACTCGTAGTCGGTGTGTCTGTTTATTTCCCCCATTCTAGTCCTGCTTAGAGGGGAAGCAAGGGTTGGGGGCGGAGGTCGGGGGATCACCATGGATGTGGAGCCACTAGAGCTGTGATTTTTTTTTTTTTTTTAAACCAGGAATAATTTTGCCTCCCAGGGAAAATACCTGAAGTCTTTTTTTTTTTTTTTGATGAACTCAACTGCAGAGGGATCTGTGTGGCAGTGGTGCTATTAGATATAGCAAGGGTAGCCCAGGGATGCTGCTAAACTTCCCACAATGCACGGGAAAGCCTCCTCCCTCTCCCTGCCACTCACAGCGAAGAATCATCCAGTCTAAAATGTCAATAGTACTGAGGCTGAGGGACCCTGCTCTAAAGAGATTGTCTATATGGGCTACCTTTGAAAATGTCAGACCTGTTAGAGGGAATGATGGTACTTAAACAGCTTTGATGCTGGGTCCCTACAGGTGTTGGGATGATGCTAGACTACACTGGCTCCTAATAAGGAGTCTTTAGTTCCAAGGGCATTAAAAAGATTCATTCCCAAGTCCAGTGGGTGCTTTAGCCTTGTATATCTTTGCTGTCCTATGCGTCCAGGTTCAAGTCTTCCTACTCAGAGAGGCGTGTTTCTTCTAAACATGGAATTTTCATTTCCAAAATGGTCCCGTTGCTTACCCAAATTCATTAAGTTGATTGGTTTTGATCAGAGTATTCTGGCCTCCATGTCACATGTTTTTAAATTCTGTAAGGGCACAGTGAGGACTCGACATTACCCTTCTTCCTTAGTGTCCTCTCTATGTCTGCCCCTAGGCAAAAAGTCCTTTTAAAGACAAGCCTAAGGTAAAATCATGATCGAATTTTGAATTCAAAATTTACAATGCAGTTTATCCCTGGCTAAAAATAAAAGAAAAAGGGAAAACAAAGATAAATTCTGAGGACCTAGACTTATCTAGAAATAATTTCTAAAACTTTAGCATTCATATTCATTGATTCTTCCATTCCTCTTTGAAGACTTTTAGAATTTTTCAAACCTTGCTAAAGCAAGTCAGCCTTCTGAACCTTTTGAAGGGCAGTGAAACTTCATTTCATACAGTTTTTCTACAGCTCCATGTCTGTTCACAGGAAGGGAGAAAAAGAACAGAGGTCTCTCTGCTTGACTGATTCTAAATGATCGCCTTTTCAGATGCCTTTGGTATGGGAACAAAATCGGTCATAATCTTCAGGGTTTTAAATGTCATTTTTAATACATCAGGAAACCAAAAGGCACAAGAGTCCAGGAACAGAGTAAATACCATTTAGATGATTTTCATAAGCAGTTAAGTTTTTAATATCTGTTTAATGCACATCCTGTTTGGGGCCCTGGCTGAGTTTGAATCCCTGAGATTGAAGTGATGTTTAGCAACCATTTTTAACCAGGAAAGGCCTCCCCTACTCCCGGCCCACACCCATTTGAGCTTCACTGGCTCTTTTGAACAGAAGCCTTTCTCAGTTTTTACTTGGTTCAGTGAACAAGGTTACTGTTTAAAAAACAGTGGCTGTAGAGTTGTATGTCCTCGTCGGCCGTTTGCCTGCTTCCTGACTGTACCTCGAGCCGTGTGAGACATAATTCATGGGATGATGATTAAACAGCCCCTTCACTGATTCTTTGCCTGGTCTTTGCCCGGCTGAGGAACGCAAAGCAAGAAGAGGGAGACATGCAGATATGTTGCAGCATACTCAAGAAAGACGGATTTTAGGATGGAAGACACTAAGCTGTAAGTTTTTGGGCTCAGAATGCGTTTTGAAACTCTTACCAAGGAAATACAGGAATCAGGCAATCTTTAAACCAGTTTTGACAAATTAACACTTCCAACAGGCGAAAGTATAGAGTAGGAAATCTTTTCATAGCTTCTTTTGTTTGGAATAAAAACTTGTTGGTTTTAATGTTCTTAGAAAAAGGAGTGAGAGAGAATTTTAAGTAAATGTAACGATCTTTGTTATAGTCTATAGATAATGGATTTGTACTTCTATCTTCATTGTCCTGGAACCATGTGATAGCTTCTGTGAAAATTAAAGGCAAATCGTCATTCTCCATTTTCCATGTTGCTATTTTTTTTCTTTTGACAAAAAATAAAGTGAGAATTCTTAACAACTCCTAGGGTCTCCTTAAAGAAAGTACTAGATCTAGGTAGTAGCAAGCTACAGACACAATTATGCTGCTGTCTAAAGAAAATTTTAATTTATCGATGATTTCTTAATGCTCCTAGTGTTGGTATCTAGATCAGATCAGGAAGATTTTGAAAAATGATTGCTTTACTGTTTAGAGGGGTGTACTTGGGGGTGCCGTTCTTTGCTCATTAAAAAGAAAGGCCATACTTCTCTTTCCTACCTCTTGATTTTTTTATTTAGCTTTTTTTTTTCCCTATCAGAAACATTGTCTGCATTTTTCTCTTACAACTTTCCTCAGGACAGTGCTTCAATTTCATGGCATGTAAACAGTGAATCACATGTGGGCTTTACAGAGAAAACTATAGTTATTGGAATCTTAAGCACTACATTTTGGAGATCTATTTTTATCACCATATTTTCTTATCTGCAAGTTTCTTTATGTAGATGTTTTATCAACTTTAATTTTTAAGGGTAATCAAGATGCTTTATTTACTAAATTATTTGCCCTTTTAAAGTATTATATGTTAATTTTCATAGATAATATTTTCAAATTTTATAATAAAAACACATGTGCTCTAGAAAAGAATTTTGCGCTATATATAATGTTAGTAACTGTTAGGAGATGGATTATGGTGTAAGTGGTTTGCTTTCGGTATGTTATGGTTATAAAATGTGGAGTTAGGCCTGTTAGAAACACATTTGGAATTGGATCTGAGCCTGCCTTTTAGCTCTGACATTAGTTCTGTGACATTAGACAAATTTTGCTCTGTTGGTATGTCAATATCATCCTGAACAATGAATTTACCTCTGATCTGCAGGATTGTGTATACATTAAACAGGAGGTAAAGTGCCACACCTAATGCCTGGTTTCTCAGCAAAGAAATCATGGTGTTATTATTATATGTATTTGTCCAGTTAACTCACTCTCAAATTCATTTTGTATTTAATGAGTCTGTTTTATGGAGACAAATCTTTCTATGCAGAAAGTATATTTACATATAGTATTCAATTATTATGATAAGTTGATGCAAAATAAGTACTGGGTTTCATAATGACTTATTTAAATGAGATAAAGTAAAATTGCTTGAACCGAATGAAATATGGGTTACTCAGTAACAAAATCGGATAAATGTCTGATAGATAAATTTTAAATAAGGGGAAATTTTTTTTATAAAATCTCAATAATTGGTCAATAAACCCTAGCTAAGTGGTTTAAACCTTCTAAATTTTTTAAGATGCTAGATTATGGCATACTTTTTTAATTTCTGTCGTTTAATTTGATATTTAGTAGAACTTGAAAAAGTAGAAAACATAGAAGCTTCATGTTTCCATGAACTAAAATGTAATATATAAACCCTAACTTTTGGGGGGTAGAGTGAAGGAGGAGCTGTGCTCTAAACGCTTACGTGGCACCCCTCGATTATTCACAAAAGTCCCTACAGCTGTGGGAGCAGAACTTCTTTTCACATTAAGCTGCTCTGGTATAACTGTCATAAGGTGTACGAGTGACCCCACTTTATACGAAAACTACTTTCTATCCTTACGTGGCCCATCCTCACCTTGGCACTTATCACTAGCTGATGGGATATTTATTGTCTGGTTTCCCACACTAGAACGTATGCTCGATGAGCACAGGGAATTTCAGTTATTTTATTCACTGCTGTATCTCCAGCATCTAAAACAGTGCCTGGCAACCAGTAGGCACCTCATTAGTCTGTTGAATTAATGAATCAGTCAATGAATCAATCTCTAGTCTTCAGTAGGGAAACAAAGTAGGAAAAGCTATATCTACTCACTGTATAAAATGTACAATAACAGAAACAAGGATATGGTTTTCTATAAAATCAAGAGTCACTGTACTGGAACATGATAATTATTTCTGTGGCTGACCAAGGCACTAGTAGTTTTTTTCCAACTTTTGGAAGAATAAAAGAA
>NW_006438088.1:9812069-9834592 GCF_000325575.1 Pteropus alecto
GAAATGTTACTATCTTCTGTTATAGATGATTAACTATGTGCCGAGCAGAAAGAAAACCAAAAAGTTTACTTCCTTGGTGAAAAAATAGTTAAATTAAGGACTCTAGAAAAATAATTTTGTGATAAAGCACCAGGTCCCATGCCCAATATGCCCCCTGCTCCTCTAAGCCCTGGACAAGGTTAGCGCTGTGCTCAGGATGGGGCAGCTGCTTCTACACAGTGAAAACCACACGGCCTGGCAAACCCAAGCTCCTTTACCGGGAATTTTTTTAGAAACTAAACATTTTGTTAAAGCACTCACAAAACACTAGCCATTCTCAAATTTACATCGAACCTATACCTTTATCAAGGAAACAAAATGTACTTTAGAATCAGATAACCAGATTTTGGCACTCAGCTCTTAACACTGTGATCACAGGCAAATTCCGTTTAACCTCTCTGAGCTCCAGTCTCCTCCCCTATAAAATGGCAATAATCATACCTGCAGAAATCAAGTAAAGATGGTTAAGCGAGTTTATACACAAGAAAGTGATTTTTTAACCCATAAAGCAAATTATAGTTTTACTTGAAACTAGAAAATAATGCAAGTTTTTTCCATTAGTGAGAATTTAAAAGTCTTATGACTTTATAGACATTCTATATTTGTCAAAATATTAAGTGGGGGAGGGGAGACCAAAACAGTAAAAAGACTAAGGTACATTTTTTTAATGCTATATTTAGAAAAAAAAATTTTTTAAGCAAACACTATAACATGGTGGTTAAGATACTAGATTTTAAAGTCAAATCGATGTGGATTTGATTCACAAGCCATGTACGTTAGACAAACTTCTTAATTCTTTTGAACCTCAGCTTTCATCTCTGTATAGTAGGGAGGGTACTATCTAACATGCAGCTTACTGTAAAGAATGAATTAAATGAGACGTATCTAATTAGCGTATCTAATACAGTCTGGAACATAATAGATGTTCAATAAATGGCAATCATGTTTGTGGTTATTTATTATAAATATCATTGGGGTATATCATTTGCCTTTTCAATGATATGGGACCAAACTTAAAACATAATAACCTGGTAGAAATTTCTCCAGAGAAAATGATTCTCTGATTTTCCATTACTTTAACTTTTCTGAGCCTGATATTTAGATTAGGTGGTCTTTGAAACAAGCCTCAATACAATTAAAGTTGTCAAATACCGTCATTCACTTCCCTAGACCTCCTGAGGTCTTAAAGAATCTTAGGTTAGATGGAGTTTAGCTTAATCTCCCATAACAAAACACATAGACATAAGGAAAGAGCTTGGCAGGGCGTATCAAGGACAGAGTTAAGAATTCTCTTTCTAGGAAGTGTGTGTTGCTAGTGAATCTTATGTGCTGTCTTGCCAGAAATGCTCTAGTTCAAAGATTAAAATCAGCTAGATATGTTTTAGAAATGAAATAGAATGAAAAAACAGGGAAAAATTTAACAAGAAGGGCATCAAAGTAGTAACACATGTTGTCACAAAAAGTAAAAATGCTTAATTTCCAGGATTTACCACTTATAGACCAAGATGCAAATCATGCATTAAAAGCCGCCAGTCCTTTCCCATAGCATTTCACTGAGTCATTCACAATGACGGGTGAATATTGTCTGAACTGAAATTTTAGTATAAAATTGTAAGCATTGCTATACCATTTTGATGTTATTATTTATTTTTATCAGAACCTAAGGGTGACATAAATAACTTTCAATTGAACTATAGGCCAATTTCAAAACACATTTTTAATACGTGAGAATCATTCTCACTTAGAAGGTATTTTTCTGCAAGACCTACTTTATTTAAAAAGATAATGCCATATCCTTTCCTGGATCGTTATCTGTTAGGTTATATAAATGCGTTCTCAGTATCTTATCACACACAGAATAAAGTAACGTTGCTCGAATAGCAAGTAACATGTGATGAAGGACCAAGAAGGTAAAAGTTAATATTTAAGCTTTCCACTCACTTGATCTAATATTAACAATACAAAGTGTTCATGTTTTTCTGTAACATAATAGCTATAAAAGTACTACATCGGAGATTAACATTTTCATATAACCTTTTATTAAATCTTTGAATATTTGAATTTTATACTTTATTTCTGATAATCAAAATACAAATTTAAATATGGAAGCATTTAAGTATGTTTCTGTAATTTATGGCTACAGTATTAGTCAACAGTCATGGTCAAGGTAAAAATAAAACAGGTGCGTCATTCAGGAACTTTAGTTGGATTCAAATTAGGTGAAGACGTCAAGAACTAGGCGGAAGCTGCTCACGTAGGTGAAGTGAAGCTGTACATATGTGAGTTCTCTTAGATGTCAAACATGTGGAGTTTGGTATATTTTTAAAACATTCTTAAGTATATTCTTAAATATTGACATATTTTCTTAAATATTTTTAAAGGTAAAGAGTGTGTGTGAGGAATAAGATAGGGCCCTTGTCTAAGATAACTCTCAGTGTGTCAGTTTTGTATAGTGTTTTAGACTTTGACACTATACCAGCTGTAACCAACAGCAACAAAGTCGAGTGAAGTCCTGTTATGGGAACCTAAGAGTTGCACACACGTTAGAATGTGTGAAATGGACCTTTCCTACAAAGAAGAAATCAGACAGTCTCTGCAAATGAAAAAGTGCAGAATAGACTCTTTTCCATTTGCTTTCTGTTATATGTAAATGGTTTTTTTTTTTTTGATGAAGAATTAGGAAGATAAACCAATTTCTAGTGACAAACATATCTGCTTATTTTTCAATCATGTTTTTGTAAATATGCTTCCCAAAATCTTTTTTTATATTTGAAATTTTCAAAGTGTAACCTAGCGTTACAGAAAGTTTGGCAAAAACAAAAAAGGAAAATCACCCATAATCCTATCACCCTAATGTAGCTTTAGCAATTTTTATGTATTCCCTTTCAGTATCAAGTATATATCTATAATCTAATTATTTTCATTAATTGTCATATTATGAGCAATTATTTGTGATACTGCCTTACTTTTAGTACTTTTATTTTTACTAGTTAGATAATCCATGGAAGAATTATTACCCCATTGACTATTGTTGCTCTTGATTTTTTACAGTTATAAGTGGTTTTGGGGAAGGAAAAACTTTTCTTTTACTCTCTTAGTTAAGTCCCTGGGGGCCTATGAATTAAATTAACGAAGGACAGATGAACGAGGGAAAGGCACACAATTTTTTTTTATTTTCATGTAATGCACAGGTGTTCACAGAAAAGAAGTGAAACTCAAAAGAAGTGAATTTAGACTCAGGAGCTTATATACCATTTTAACAAAGGAAAGGGAGTTAGGGCTTCAAGAAAGAGTGAATTGTGAGGAAGTGACTAGGAAATACAGAGAGAGAGCTAATAAAAGATAAGGGTTAACATAGTAAGGTTTTTCTCAGTGGACACTTACCATTAAAATTAAGTGGTCTGTTTACTGTTTGGGTTGAATGTTCTGAACCTATTCACTCTAATACTGTAAAAAAAAAAGTTGATTATTTTACCGAATTTGGTCAAAATTTTTGACCCAATGCTCCATATGGAAATAAAGGATAAGAAAACCAAATCAATCCTCCAGAATTTATCCTATAGGAAAGAGTTGAGAATCCTGACAGCTAAAATAATCATAATCCTAAAATTTCTCTCTCGTTTGTGGTTAATGGAAGGAAGTCTCTTTTTTCCAACATCTCTTCTCATTGCAGGAAAAGCCTCTCACTAATTACAGAAAGTAATCAGATGGCCTGACCACTTCTAGAATCCTTAAACTCACTTCCTGAACATTCACTGGATTTTTCAGAAGGCATATTATGATACATTCAAATCAAGGAATTTTAGGGCTGTCACCATTGGGTAATTACCTTTGGATAGAATCTTAGTGCATTTGAAAACTCTGAAGCAGCTTTGATTTATTATAAATTAATGACATAGGATATTCATTAATTATTAAGGTTTGTTGAAATATGCTGAATGTTGTACACAGATTTTACAGCCAATAGCTGTCATCAGAATGTTTTGAAATTATACCCATGAGAAAAATAGAAAGGTTTTTACCTCATGCATTTGAAGTTGCTTGTTAGTTTTGCAGTAACCTTCAAAAAACAGGACATTGATTTATGCTACTTAGCCTCTCTTCCGAGAAAATTTAGCCACTTTGAAAAAAAAAATGTTTTGTATCTCAAAAAGTCCCTTTAAAAATAAGAATTTAATACTTACAATACTGATTTTATACTGAAGTATTAAATTCTGAATATTTTAGTGAGATAGGTAAAAGTATTCCATGGTGGGAATTACATTCCATTAAAACATCTGCATTTATAATGTATTAGGGGTGAAATTTTTACTTAAAAGCAGGTGAAGAAATCTCCTTGGAAATAAATATTGGGTTCTAAGTTGTTTTAGTTACCATGTTTTTCTATCTAGAGTTCTGTCTTAAATTGTGTTGATGTGAAGAACAAGGCTTAACAGAAGCCCCATGGAGTTTTAATAGCATTTATTTGGGTTCCTTTGTTATATTTCTCCATAGAACTGTGTTCTTCCCTTTCAGAGCCCTTATCTCAGTTGATAATGTAACCTTCATCAGTGTAATTATTTGGCAAATGCCTATGTCCTGTAGCCTGTAAGTTCCACATGGGCAGACCCATGCCAGCTTCTACCCAGGGCCTAGCACATTGGATGTAGGCACTCAGAATAGTGGAAGGATGAATGAAAAAGGATTATTTTAGTCATTCTAACATTCCATAAAGCCTTTCGTAAAGTTATAAAACATTCATAGTTGTGTTTTCCTTTCCCAGCAACTGATTGAAAGGACCACTTTGTTACTTCTTCTGCATCTCTAATCTGTCAGGTATTGCTATAACACCATTTCGAAGAAAGGAGATGCTTTAAGAGAATTCATTGTTCTTTGACAATTACAGGATTTTAAAAGGCTTGACTCTTATCATACAAATGTTTAAATGATAGTGTTGCCAAACTAACCTTATTGCAACTAAGCTTATATATAAACATGTTCCAGTGTAGAGAAGAAAAGCTTTTCCCTTCATCCCTTCTAAGTTCTTTTGCTGGTCTAATAATTGAATTAACACGAGACAGATTAACAGGAGGGAAAAAGATAAATTTAATTTTGCATTTATGGAAGTCTCATAGATATGGGATCTAAGAAATGACTAGAGTGAGCTGTTTATATACGTTTTAGACAAAGGAACAATAAATTTATTAAGAATTCACAAGACAAAGAAACTTAGGCTTGGGTACTAATTAGTTAAGATACAAGCCAAGTTTGTTTACACAGTCTTCTCAGCCCTGAATTTCCTGTCTCTGGTGATAAGGATGTCTCCATACCACCTGGAGAAGAGAGGGTACCTTCTGTGTGGGAGATTTATTTTCCTCCTTTCATGGGGAAAAAAGAACATCACTTGCACTGGCTGTTAAGTAACTTTAATTCAAAATAATCAATATGCCAAAGAAGGACGTTGGGAGTGGCCTACCATGAACCCCATCACCAGCACAGACCATGATTCCCAGAATCTGGTTGTTCTTTCAGAAGCCTTGAAACAGCTGCTTATTTCTAATTGCTTGGACTTCCTTGCTTTTTTTTCTTTTATATTATTGTAGTCTAGCATAGTGATGTATGAACATTATTGCTTAAGAAAAGTTTTGAATGATAACTTTCAGGATAAATCGATATTAAAAGAACAATTTTTTTTCAATTTTCTTAAAGCATCAAGTACTTAAGTTTTTAAGTTTTTAAGTTTTAAGTACTTAAGTTTTTAAGTACTTAAGTTTTTTGTTTTTTGTTTTTTTTTTCTTTTTTTCCAAAATAAAGATGCGCATTCAGCCAGTTTGGGGGGTTTTATTTTGCCTTAAGTGTTAAAGGTTAAAGACATATTATAAAGTTTGTCTTAGTTGAAATAATATTAAAACACATCTTTCCTATTTCTGCAGTATTGAAAAAAAGGATAGAGAAACTCTGAAAAAACAAATAATTAGTTTCAATTTTTCTTCTAATTTATATTTACATAGTATGTATGTGAGAGAATGTATACATTTTAGTTTAAAATATTCTGTGGTATAAATACTCAGAGTTTTATTTCTTTTTTCATCCTTGGCTATTCAGCATAGAAATGAGTATTAAAATATGAAAAACAGGTTAAGCATCCAGTGTATACAATACAAATTAATTTTCTAGAGTGTGGATATCTAATATGCTGAAGCCAGAGACTCACAGTTTTCAAAATCGAACTTGCAAGTAGCATGATTAATATGATTTTAGCCTAGGAAAATCTTAGAAACTTTTATAAAACTCCCATGAAATGCCAAATACCTTGAGCCTTAACCCATCTTTTTGATAATAATTAGTAGAGCCATCGTTTAAGTCTATTTTTAGATCATGTGAAGGGTCATGTTTATATAAAAGGGAATACTTGTGTTTCTGTTATGTATTGGACCTGTTTACAGCTTATCCCAAATTGGTATCAAATTTTTAAAGAACATATTAAAACATCACTATTCTATACCACTGAAAATTATTAAGTGATATATAAAAAGATGGTTCCCATTGACATTGATCCTGCCATATAAATTCTGCATACATATCAGTAGCTTGTGTTGAGTTTGTAGAAGTTAGCTTTATAAAAAAATGATTATGCAGAGAGTCAAAGGATAAATCCAAAAATTATTTCAAACTTTATTATATTGTTTCTGGAAGATTCCACAAAGCAATAAAGAGAATAAATATAAAGTACAGTGGTTCTCAACTTTGGTATACATCTGATTCAGCTGTGATGCTTGTTAAAAGTGAAGATTCCCAGGTCTCACCCCTACAGATACACATTCTATAGATCTGAAATGGGGCATAAAATCTGCATTTTTAACAAATACCAGGTGTTTCTGATCAAGGAGGCTCAGGGACCATACTCTAAGAAATATTGTTCAGTCTTCAAATATTTTTGCTTACATGAATCCAAGAAGAAATTTGAAAAATCATGTACCATTTTATAGCCTTAGAAATTGAAATCTAAAATTATTTCTTTTAAAATAGTTTAAATCATTTTGAAGGATATAATTTTAGAAAATCACATAGCATATACATGCTTTAAATACATTTTAATCAAAATCTTGAAGCTACAGATTTAGCTCATTCATTTTATCCCCCACCCTTCCCCCCAAAAAAACTGATTTAGCAATCAGCCATATCATACTTGTGACTTTGTGACAAAAAAAGACTGACTTTATTTTTTAATGCAAATAAGTATATTAACTTACACTCTATGACAGTGACACACTAATATATATTAGATCTGCAATAGAAACCTTTTTATTTGTGCAGGGATAAAAAAAAAAACTTTACCCTCTTAAGGTATATTAACTGGGGCTTGCAAATTAAACTTTCAAAAGACAGATTAATGGGAGAAAAGGGGTATGTTTCTTTATTGATGTTAGTGTTTTCACATGCATGGGGACCTCACAAAAGAAAAGTGAAAACCCAAAGAGGCAGTTAAACCCAGGGACTTATATACAATTTTAACGAAGGATGATAAATTGTAGAGAGGTGACTAGATAAAGAAAAGAGGATTTGGACATCTAGGGGAGGTGAATTGTGGGAAGGTAAATGTATGGAAGACACAAATGGTAGATGAGGGTGATTTTGTAAGGTTTGTAATGCAGACTCAGGTTGTTTCTGGTGCTGAGTCATTCTCCTCTACCTTTACAAATGCGAATTTGTCACCCTCACAAAGGGAAATTTATGCCCTTCTCAGTTGCCTTTAGCCCAAAATAATTAGTATGCCACCGTGGCACATGGTGAAGTAGCACTTCCTGGTGCCCTTCCTTCCTGGTGCCCTTCCTTCAGGTAAAGCAAGGCTCCGCTCCCGTCGCGTTCCTCGCCTGCTCTGCTCTCACGAGGCTGCCCTTCGGCAGCTGTGCCATTTTCTCATCATTCTCTGGTGGAGATTCAGATTTTACACCGTGAGCCATGAACCTCATCGCTCTCAGAGTGCTCACGTGGTGTGCCGTTCTTACAGCAGTAGGAGAAGGGGAATAAAAAGCCAGGTGGAGGAGGTTTTAGGAAAGAGTCTGGAATTTGATTCCCTTTAAAACCTTCCAAGTACATGGACTCCCATAAACAAGGGTTCTTAACCCGGGAGTTTGTGAATTTGGATAAGGAAAATAATCACATCTTTATTTCCAGTAACCTCTCCTGGAAATTGAAATTTTCCTTTAATTATGAATGTGAGCGACAAACCTAGAGTAGTATTAACATCAGTAGAAGTCAGATATTTTCATATCGCATTACTTTTTTTTCAGATCTCTCAAAAGGTAGTGTGATCACTGCTTTGAAATCATGGCAGTTATTAGGCATGCCCCTAGATTTTTGCATTTAATGGGTTAATAAAGAAGCACATATGTTTCTACAGTATAAACATTTTAATATCTCAATAACCTTTTAAATATAATTTAAGTATGGTTGTATTTTTTGTAATGCTGTGTATTTTAATTAATGCATTAAAAATCTTATCCTGAGAAGGGATCCAGCCTGACCTTTGTCAAAGAAGTCCAAAGCAGAAAAAAAGGTTAAGCCCACCAACTCATCTTGCCTTTTGTATGCCGAGGAATGAAAAACGTAAAAAATCACTTAAGCCTGTGGGAGACGAATCCTGTGTTAAATTCTGTAATCCATTGGTTCCAAATCAGAGATGTACGTCAGCTGCTCTAGGGAGCTATTTAAAAATACACAGCTAAGCTTTATGCCTCAGGATAGCAGTTCTGCAGGTCTGCGTTGGACTCAGACATCTGTGTTAAAGGTCCATAGGCTTTTGTATGCAGACCCTCAACTAAGAACTACTGCTTTAAACACAAGTGCTTTGAAAGTTTGGTCTTTAAGAACTATTTTAAATATTACATTTTTAAAGATTTATTTTGACTGAAAAGAATCACGGCAAGAAATGAGGAAGATTTGCTTTATAGTTTAGAGCCTGTAACTACTTAAAACATCTTTTGCTCTGGCAGAAGGTGGGTGGTGTGGTGGGAAGGTGGGGGATCTTGACCATCAGTCCCTGGGGTCCCTGAAACTTTGTGAAGTTGCATGTATAGTTTTTCAGAGTAAGGGGCTAGTGATTTTTCTGAGATTAGCCGGGATATTCATGATCTAAAAAAGGGATGGGGGAAAGAATAGCTTCCCATATACTGAGACAGTAAAATTTAATTGTGAAATGACCAAAAAGACAAAATTATTACACCTAATAAGGAAACAGTTACGAGAACACCATTCTATGGGAAAAGCATTGAACTGGAGCTCTAATTATTTAATTTTATCAGTATTTTGTTTTATATTATTAATTCCTGGAATCAGTATACTTATATATATTTTTACAACACCAGCACAGCATCATAGGTAGAGTGGTAAATAGTGTTGTGGGGTTTTTTTAAATTTTATTTTTTATTTAAGTATAGTTGGTATACAATATTACTTATAATAATTTCAGGTTTACAATATACTGATACACAACATTTTTATACCTTACAATGCGATCACCCCTCTACTTCCAGTAAGCATCTGTCACTGTGCAAACTTATCACAATATTATTGACTGTATTCCCCTCCCGCTTTCCACCCATTTCCCCACCCCCTCCCTCTGGTAGTCATCCCTTTGAGCTCTGTTTCTATGAGTCTATTTTTGTTTGTTTTGTTCTTTTTAGATTCCACATAGAAGTGAGACCATACAGTATTTGTATTTTTCTGCCTGACTTATTTCAGTTAGCATAATACCCTCTATATCCATTCATATTGTCACAAATGGCAGGATTCTATTCCTTTTTATTGCTGCATAATAATTGTGTGTGTGTGTCACATCTTCTTTATTCATTCATCTATTGATGACCACCTAGGTTGCTTCCATATCTTGGCTTTCGTAAATAATGCTGCAGTGAACATAAAACTATTTGACATCAATCTGAGCAGTATTTTTTCTTTGGATACATCCCTGTGAGCAAGGGAAACAAAAGCAAAAATAAACAAATGGGGCCTCATCAAACTAAAGAACTTCTGCACAGCGAAGGAAACCATCAACAAAATGAAAAAGACAACCTAGTGAATGGGAGACTATATTCACAAATGATATATCTGATAAGAGGTTGATATCCAAAATAAATAAGAAATTCTTACAACTCAGTAACAGAAAAATAAGCAATCCAATTGAAAAATAGGCAGAGGACATGAAAAGACATTTCTCCAAAGAAACATACAGATGGCCAACAGACATGAAAAGATGCTCAACATCATTAATCATCAGGGAAATATAAATCAAAACTACAATGAGATATTGCCTCACACCTATCAGAATGACTGTTATCAAAAAGTCAGCAGTGCTTTTGATGCTATACATTAGGGAAAAAAATCAAGATAAAATATTAAAATATATCAAGTACTTTGCTTAAAAATCCAAAAGTAAAAATGATCACTAAAATAAGACTTAAAAAATTTAAGATAAAATAATTTTATCTTTATATTGTGCTTTCTTTCCTCCTACATTTGGCTGTTTTGTGTCCTTGGACATGAGCTCTCTACTCATAGTTGTTATAATTCTTGGATCTTAATTCTTATTATTTTAATGTAAAGCCTAAAGTTTTCTTTTTGCATGCTAAAATTGTGAAGCAGTAAATATTTAATATATGAAATGTGTAGCTTCCTTCTTGCAACAAGTAAGAGAAAAAAATTATTTTAACGGAAAGTATTTTTAAGGGAATAAAGAAAAGGTACAATCTTTTATTTATAAAAGAAGTTGATGGGTTTTCTAGTTGGCATCATTGAAGGTTGATGCATATCTCTGCCCTTTTCCCTATGACAGATAAATTCTTCAGTATTTTTGGTTGTCGTGCCATCTCCTTGGCTAACAGCGCCCCCCACCATGCCTACTCACTCTAGGGTCAGCTCCAGCGTCCCCTACTCCAGGAAGCCTCCCTTACCTTTCTCTGTGCTTCCATAGAGGCTTATACATACCTCGTCACAGTACTTACCACATATATTTTAATTATCTACTTCTGTGTCTGTCTCTCTTTGAAGACTTTAACTTCAGTACTGTTATCTTTGTGGTACTGTGCCTGGAACAGTGCCTGCTCATTAAATGTTTTGCTGAGTAATGACATATATAATCACCCAGCTCACATCTCTCATCCATTATTCATTGTACTTGTCTGTAATCATGTACTGACTGGGCAGTAAAGGGATCGTGCTTTGGCTTTCAAGCTCCTGCTCTAGCCAGACAAGCTAACCTGCCCAGCCCGACCAGCAGCTCATTCTAATAAAGTAAGTCCAAACCAAATGTGACAGTGTTAGACTGGCCATCAGTCCAAGGTTACCTTTCACAGCAGGAGCAGGTCCAGGCATAAAACTGACTACTAAGCCAGCCACTCCCTCTTTACCTCTGTACATCAGCTCCAGATTCTCAAACTTGCCATTTTATTACTTGTCTTTACCAAAATTTCTTTTATTCCTGGCCTATACTGTTAAAAAAAAAAAAAAAAGTTACTTATGACTATTCAGTTATTAAAATAATCGTAGCTTAATTCTGAGCTAGAAAATATCAGTTTCTTATGACAACCCAATGAGTTTAGTGGGAAGTGAAATAGAGAGGGTCTGGAAGCAGTTGTATTGCATTTTGAAAAGAGAAAATAAGGAGGGGCAACTATGGACTCCTGTTCCTTTTATTTCTAAAAAATAGGAGCATGGCCCTGAGGCTCCTGGGCACATCCTGAAAATGTTGTGTCATGTGCCCTAAATCCTCAGTTACCATCATCAATAGGTTCTGTGACTTTAAGTGAAACAACAGAGAAAACCAGTTTTACCAGAGATTAGTTGATATAAACAAGAGTTAAGTTCCTAGGGCATCTTGTCAATGTTATCAAAAGGACATTATCTGAGGACCTGCTGTACAGTTTTAGCTATTAACTGATCAATCGTGCAGTTAAACGTAAAATTAATGTCTCGGTTGGACAAAATACAAATTAGTACGATATGAGACTGAGCTGCATATTTCAGCTATACTCTATAGATTGAATTTTGGCAGAGAAAGTGTTTGAAACATTTATCTTGTATCTGATATTTGATTACTATGAGAATTGCTTATTGTTCTCTCCATTTTATACCTTTTAATTAAACTGGTGAGGGGAGATGTAGGAGAGAAAGACAGTTTTCATCCCAAGTGGATTTTCTATAATTTTACTGAAGGCCTTGCTTCTATCTTTGTTGTCTTGGAAACCTCTCAATTTCTCTTTAAAACTAACCATGGCTCTATTATGAATTTATTAGTATGAAATATTTTGCTGCAGTAAAACTACTGCGACTTTATGCATCTTTCCACATGCATTGTTCAACTTTCACAAAGCAGGTACAGTTCTCCTTAAGGTCAGGACAGGCCACCAGAGGCACAAGACTTCTAGTCTCTTTCTCTCATCAGATAAAAACACAAAAGAAAAACTCTGCTAGTCTCCTCCCAGGCCCCAGGACTGAGTCTGTTATCTCCAGATAATCCAGCAAGTGAGTTTGTCCAACCCTTTTCTCCAACATCAGTGTGGTAAATGGAAACGACACAAATTTTAGAGTCCAGCTAAGCTAGACTCGTATCCCATTCTGATCACTTATTATTCTCTGCTTCTGTGTTTTCAGTGAACACTGGGATGCTAATTGCCTACCTTGCAAGGTGACTATGGGAATTCGATATGATGTATGTAAAGCCTCTGGCACAGTGCTTGTTATATTAGATGGGGCTTGATAAATGGCTCTCACAGTTGATGCTTTTGTTATTTTTCTAATATTAGGTTCTCCTGTACAGAGGTTCTGATGTCTTATTTCCTTTTTAAAGCTTGGATATTATAATGAGCAGTCTGTGTTTCTCTGGTTTTATGCTGTCAGTTATGGGTGTTTTCAGTGGTATTTTGGTGTTGTAGAATTATTTTTGTTTGTTTCGCCTCGGGCCACTTTTCCTTCTTAATTGAGTTACTCTGATACTAGAAAGGAGAGAGTAGGCTCAAAGCCTGCTGGGCAAGAGTTGAATGAGTAGAAGTAGTACATACTAAATTTGACATTTCTAATTAGAGTTTGAAGCATGGTTCTTAATCATCTAAAAGGGTTTGTAATCCAAAATCAAAATGTAAAGATTTATAATCAACATTTTGAACATTGCATAGTATTAGGATAGTTTTTCTAGCTTTTATGTTCAGCCTAAACTTTTCGTTAAAGTTGAGTTTTATAAAAGGGGTTAGATTTTTTTCTAGTGAAATGAGAATCGACAAACTTGTAAAGCTGGTTTAGAATAATTACTAGATGAGCGGAGACTAAAATGTATCAGCGACTGTTTCGTTGTAGGCCCCTGTGAAATGACTGTGAATTCCATCTCTGTCTTTAAAAGTTTAGATGCAACTGTCATTCTTATATGCAGTCTTAGCTAAATGACCTCAAATTAATGTAAGTCAGCTCAATACCAGTATGTATAACCCCAGCATAGGCAGTGCCTTTATCGATTCCTGTAAATAGTGAGTTTTAGGGAAGTGACCTCAAAGATGGTGCTGGCTCTACTCCAGGGGAAGAATTATGCAGCACAGTGATATGTCAGCTAACTGAGTTCTTAGGAGCAAAGCTGTTTGGCTTCTGGACATCTCTGTTGAGTGGACCGAGGGCTCTGGGTTGGAGACAGGGCAAGAGTTGAATGAGTAGAAGTAGTACTCACCGCCCCCCCCCCACCTCTGTCTGCACTGCTTGAGCACTGAGATGCTCAGCCATTTTTAAATTTGCTGTTTGAAAGCTGGAACACATTCATATATGTGCAGGCCCCTCGAGAATGGGCTCCAGCCCTCATCCAGTTCAGTTACCAAAAGAGTCCAAGGCGAGCTAATTGGGCTCTCATCATGGGAAGTCTCACTCCGATGAGAGGCAGCAGCACCGCCAGCATAGACTGGACAGCTTATAGGGAGGAAGGAAAGGGGCAAAGAAGCAGTTCTTAGCTGAAACCGAAGATAATAGAATGTACCTTATATATTATTTGTGCCATAGGCCGTAATGTCTCTGACAACAATATATATCATAGCAAAATATTTTTATTTGTTAGAGAGCTATTATTCTACCAGATACACAAGTAAAATTCCAGGTATCTTAGAGGTCTCAGACGTTAACCTGTTTAACCCACTAAACCTACCTAGTGTGGTAGCCCAGCATAGTGCGGGTACAGACGGAAGATTTTAAAATGAGCCTTGTTGATGAAGACGAAACATAATGATGTCATTTGTATTTATTTCTATCTCTGTACTTAGTGGAGTTATACCTTCATGTCACTAATGTTCATACAGCTCAGGCTGATGTATTATTATGGAGGGTAGATATTAATACAGCAAAAATTATATATAACTGGTTATTGAATGCAGAGTCCTAGATAACCATTTTTAATGTGGTCACATTAATTTTATCATTCTGAGGGCCAGTGTCCACATACTACTTTAATGTGATCTTTTTATGATTAAGATATTCTAAAATCAATGTGGTATGACTTATAGAAAGAGAAGATCAATGTTTCCTTGTGTGAAACACAGCTTTCACTAATGGGATGAGCATCAGCCATTCCTTTCATTTTTCACATTTCTGCTTTGAGGCGGAGTAAATGCTTGTCCACAGTTTTCAGATGATAAAAAAAAATGTTCATTTTTTAGACATGAAAAACAGAATTTTTGTCTAGCATCAGTAGCTACCACATTTTTGCTACTGAATATTTGTCTACAAAATCAAGTTCAGCCTGCCTGCCGGAAAATCTTGCCTAAAGAAAACCGAATAACATATTCAGAGATACTAAGTTGAGGAACTTATGAATGACTATCTCAGACAAGATATTTGTAAACTCTCAATGGCTAATTATACTTTTTTATTAAATGAACTTCCATTCTCGATTAGCTCTAAAATATGATCGCCTGTGACCCTTACCTTATACATATTTGCTAGACTATTGTAGTGTTTAAAAAGAATGGCAATTTCCAATGACATATGGTTTGCATTCTGGAAGATCATTTATAAATTGGCTGTTTGAAAGATGAAACACATATGCACATTGTAAAAATAATACATGTGCAATGGATAACCCACAAAAGTGATTTAACCTATTATATAGTAATGTTAGAATCTCTTTGAATAAAAATGTTTAGAATTATTCATTCAATACTTTTTAAACATCTATACTAATGGTACATTTACCCTCAAATTGCTCGTATTCTGTTTTGAAAGCTGATTCTTTCACTCCCAATCCCTTCTCCTTACCCCGTCTTCACTCAACCATAATTTGTCTCCTTCCTAAGTCTACGTGGAGACCAAACTTGGTATCACCCCCTATCCTTACTTCACTATTTATGAGAAGCACACACCAATGTGAACATTTTCTAAGGTATTTTTCACCGCTATCAAACAAAGGAGGTAGAATAACAAAGTTCGAAGAAGTCTTGAGCTTGTGCGTCATTTGTAAACTAAAAAGAAACCGTACTGCTACTCCATTCATAGACTATTCCTGGTACACCTAGGAAAAGTGGCTGGTTTGCGGGGACATTCAGACTGCAGTGGGATTCATTCACATTTCATAGGAAAACTCAGACAGTTCTGTAAATATTTGCCTTTCTGAAAATGACTTTCCTGGAACTTTGAAAACAGAACTGGTTTTCCAGGAGCAGGTTCTTGGCTAAAGAATGGGGTGGCGACACAGGCCAGGCCAGGCCAGGGCCCCTGGGACTGAAGGACAGCAATCTGGCTAACAAAAGCTCCATTCCTCCCCACCTCCACTTAGTAATTGTTGACTTTTTTTTTCCCCCTTCTTCTAGAAGGAGCTGTCTGAACAGGTTTACCCTCTCAATCTCACCCTTCTGGCTTCTCCAAATACTCTAGTTACCAACTCTCAAACAGAGATTGTCAGGAAAGAACTGGTCACATAAAATACATTCTGAAAGCACTTAGAAAAAAAGAGTCAGTTTATCAGCTTAGTTTTGGCTTAGCTTTTCGTGACCCCGAAGGACCTACAGCTTAGGAAGATTTAGAATTTGTAATTGGATTCTCTTGTTTGAAATGGATGTAGCATATTTCAAACGAATATACATATTGGAAAATAAGCACGTAAACGGCAGCCTTTAAACCGAACAGCCATTAGTGTTGTGTCCTGTAAAGTACCTTTTCATCTGGCCTGATACTGTTTGCCAGGTTGTGACGCCTGCCACACAGTCATCTTTGTGTTTCTGAGAGTTGGCAGAACTCTGTAAAACTGCTTACTTGTTTTTCAGACTGGGATCCTTTCCTTTTGTTTGTTTTGTTTTCACTTGTTACTACATTTAGATATTCGATAGGCCCCAAAATTTAAGATGCTCCACTTGGAATCATTTTGAGTGTGGCAAATTAAATCAAACGAATAAAATGCCATGTCTAGGAGAAAGGCAATAAAAGAGAGCAGAGCATGTTTTAAATTTTGCTTTTTCTTTCCTGCAGAAGACTGGAGGAATGCTTTGTGATTTAAATCCCTTTTCCTGGCCTTTTTCTGGTTGTCACTCTGAGCATACCAAAGACTGGGCTTGGTCATGTTTCTTTGCACTCCAGGATGATAGTCTTAATTTTTTAATGTATTCCACAGGCTGTATACCCCTGAAAGTCACTAGCAGGGTGGGTCCCAATACAACATCTATGCAGAGCTCCCATGGTGATCAGCGCTGTCCGTCCACGTGGGTGTCATCAGCCTTCTTCCCCAGTTTACCACCAACCAGCTGATGCTCAGAGGAAGGAGCAGCTTCAGCATTCTACTGTGATTCTGGCTGTGAAGGGGCACAAAGGTGGTCAGGAAGTTTTCTTCTACCCTTTTGCTGTGCTGCTGCATTTCCTATGCAGAGAAGGTGTCAGAGAAGCCATTCATTCCCAGCCCGGCCCACACTGTCTCTCATCAGAGTTGGCAAGAGCCACAGCTTGAACCAGTACAGGTTTGACTTGCAGAACTGAGAGGGGAAGTAGTGGTAAATGTATCCACATGGAACAAACCTAGTTTTGACACTTGATCTTAGCCAAAAGGCCAAGAAGCGATCAAACCTAGTTTTTAAGCTTCCAATTCAGCCCTAACATTGCGGCTCCTTACAGATCCCGTTCCTGCCTTTGTTCACGTTACCCTGTATCTCCCAGGAAAGTAGAGCCTCTTTGGAGCTTCTTTAGTAGTCCTCTCCCTTGGAAGAGATTGCCTTCTCGGTGCAGAGAGGCCTCAACTGCAAGAGATCAATACACTAACACTAGGGGCAAGGGCTCAGGTGCTGGTGTTGATATAGGAAGGTAAATCACACCCAGTCAGGGCCACGGTCTCTTCTCACATCAATGAAGATTCAGAGAACTTAACGTTACAGAGAAGGTGAGGTAGCAGATATCTGATTACTGTAGGCATGTATTGGAAATGATGAAATGCAGTGCAATTGAAGAAGGAACTTGAAAAGTAGGCCGAGTAGAATTACCAAATGAGAAAAAGACAGAAGAGTAAGTAACATGATGTTTTGAATAAATAGAAAGCAAATATATCTGTATAGAAATTCTTTTTCCAGAAAGAAAGGAGGAAAGGAGCTTTTTCTTTTTACCTTACAACTTGGTGCACTATTTGAATTTCCTAACCATATAATAGACATTTCTTTTTTAAGATAAAAAGAATACTAGGTTATCTGGGTCAGCAGTCTCCAACCTTTTTGGCACCAGGGACCAGAGCTCCTATGAGAATCTAGTGCCTGAGGATCTGAGGTGGAGCTGAGGCGGTGATGCTAGCGCTGGGGAGCATCTGTAAATACAGATGAAGCTTTGCTCACCCACCGCTCACCTCCTGCTGTGAGCTCGGTTCCTAACATGGACCAGAACTGGTCCACAGCCCAGGGGTTGGGGACCTCAGATATGGGTGATGGGATTATGGGCCTTTCAAATTTTAGCCTCCTAGTCTTTCTGTAGTATGGAAAATCTAATAAATGTTATTTTTATCTCTTTCTATAGGCAAGTGTGCAATTAATACCTACTCTGAAGACACAGTTATAGAATAGTTGGTGGAGAGGGTAATTTAGTCCTTCTATAGCCAACCTGTAAGTCCTTCTTTGCAATTAATAAGCAGTTGTACATGGGGCCTTAGGATACTAGATACTTGGAAAAGGAGAATTGTGGCTCAGGAATTATCAGGAGCTGTTCTAGGTGACCAGGTTTGCTCTGGGAATCCTTCAGTCTTTTCAGAAACACACTGACTTCTAAGTTGTTTGAATTCCTGTGGAACTGATTTTTTTTTTGATGTTATTCAAACCCTGATCTGGTACCTTTCATTCATTTTTTTTCTCCTGACTTTGTTTCTCCTGCTATTTTCAAAACTAAATGCTGCTGATCCTCTTTGATATGATGAACCAGCACCTGCTTTGTTTATCGACTTCTAGAAGAAAGAAAATGTAAGATTCAGGATGTACCAAATGAAAGAGGAACTAAAATAGGAAGGATATACAGTATCCCACAGTGTGTCAAGACTGCTGACCAATGCCATAAATGAAAAACCATTATCTAAGATACAACATATGAGATATTTTTATCATCTAACCACCATCTAATTTAGCGGGCACTGTTTTTTTCTTTTCTAGTTCATGCACTGTCCTTCGTCGCCTTTTATTACCCTCCTCATGCTCCCCCCGACTTAATATCACATCTGCCTTTTCTGAATCTCACCCACCTCCAAAGCCAGTCTGGAGTGACACCTCCAGCTTTCAGTGCTGTCTGGCTGGGACTGAAGAGTTGATTGTCCGGGAATGGAGGAAGTGGAAGCTGGAAGGATGGGCCGGGCCAAATAAAGGAAGGCTAAGGCGCTTGGATTTCATTCCGGAGTTAGTGGGAGCTCTATCAGTTTAGGGATTCCTATTAATGGTTAGTGCAGAATCCCCCCCAAAAAAGTGGTGATTTAAACAAATTAGGAGTTTTCTTTTTTTCTTATCTACAGGAAACATGGAATGAGCAGGGCCAGAGCCAGGTCTCTGTTTTCCCCTTAGCCTTTCCCTCATGATAGCCTCCTGGTTGCAAGGAGGATAGATATTCTACCTTGAACTTCACTATCCTGTTCAAGGCAGGAGGAAAAGGAGGGGGTGAGGAGTCAACGGGTTCATGCCACCTGAATCTGCTTCTCCTCTAAGGAGCGTTCCCTCAAACCACAACTCACAACTTCAGTTTTCAACTTATTGTCCAGAACTATGCCCTGCGGCCACTCAGGGTTCTGTTAGCAAAGAAGCCCTAGAGAATAGTTGATTGTTGGCCAGCGAGCATGGAATGACACAGAGCCTTCCCTATGCAAATTGGCAGGATGGATTTCCAAGAGAGAATTGTTGCATTGAGCATTTCTCTAATTGTTTTTCTTTTTTTTTTTCTTTTTTCTTTTTTTTTTACTATAAAACACATTTTTGCCTTGCTTCTATGAGACTATTAGTATTTAAAACTTTCAGAAACATATTCTAAAAATAATATAAGAGAATGAAATCAAATGTTAAGCCATGTGAGGCAGACTTGGAGTGTAGTAAAACAGAAAGAAATGTGTTGGAGGCAGGAAAAACTAGAAAGGATTTCATGAGAAAGAGACTTGAGCTGGACTTTGAAAAATGGATTCCATCCTGTTTGATACTATGATGGTGGATACATGACATCACACATTTGTCAAAACCTGCAACACCAAGAGTGAATGCCACTGAATGTGAATGTCAGTGTAGGTTCACTGATTGGAACAAATGTACCACTGCAGGATGGTGATAATGAGGGAGGTTGTGCCTGTGTGTGGGCCAGGGGTACATGGGAACTCTCTCTGTGCTTTCTGCTCAGTTTTGCTGTGAACTTAAAACTGATCTAAAAGTAAAGGCTATTTAAAAAGAAAAGAAAAGAAAAGAAAAAAGAAAAAAGATAAAGGCTATTTAAAAAGACAAGAAAACAAAGACAAATTGCATTTAAATAATTGGAGAGATGGCGAGGCTGGTGTTCGCATTTAAATAATTGGAGAGATGGCGAGGCTGGTGTTCCAGTGAGAGAGGAAAACTGAGCAAGGTCACAGATGTAGAAATGACTGCAGCATAGGACAGCAAGGTGAGACTGGCTGGGCTCAAAGTTTTAAACCACATTTAAGTTAAATATTCAGTAGTTACCTGAAATGAATGAGAATAAACTTAAGCTTTTATTATTAACCACTCATTCCTATTGACTTTTTCAGAATTTACATAAGAAAATTTAAAGTTAAATATTTCACTATTATTTTCCAGAGGAGGAAGGATTAATTACTGATATTCTGCAGCCAGGTATATGTGTGTTTATTTCACAGGTTAAACTCATTCAGTTGTTTAATACTCATGGGATTAAAATTAAATTCACATTTCTTTGCAAAACTGGTATTTAAAACTGAGTCTCTTGTTTTAAAGGTAGAATTATACATTTTCTACCTTGATAGTTTTATTTTGCATTTAAATGCGAAAGGGTTTTCGTTTGTGGCTGGCCTTTAGTCATCATTTTGTAAAATACTAACATTAGCCATTTTAGTTTTCTTTAAAGTAAAATATCCTATTAAAAGTAAAAACAACTTCTTTCAGTTGGTTACTTTAATTAAGCCAAGTATAATAAAGTTGAGTTCTAATTATTTTTCTTTCCCAAGTTATTTAAATAGTTGTTTTTAATTATACATTGAATTTAATTGAATTGGGTCTGATTTGATAATAAACTCCCTATTCAGCTGTTAAAATATAGGCAGTTAACTACATTTGTAATTTACCATTCCTCAGTGTAACTGGAAAACTTTTAATATGGTGAGGCTTTTTCCTTCTTTTCTGTACCTTGCCCTGTACTTTGCTTAGTCATAACCCTTATTCATATTATGGCGCAGAGAGATCATTAGTGTAACTGCAGCTAGCATTGTGACTGGCGATAAAGTGCCAGGAAAATGCGTCACCCATGGGGACAAAAAGGCTTGCCTTTTAATCTGGTTTATATTAGTGCAGATGGAAATACAGCATTTTCTTTTCTATTTACAGTGTTGCCATCTGGCTGAAGGAAGGTTTCTGTTTGTTTTATTGATTTTTTGTTTGTTTTTAGATAAAAGCCTTTGGCGTTGAATTTAAAGTGTGTAATGTTTACTCCTGTCAGCTCAGTGTATCAGAAAGGGGTTGTAACATGAATCAAGTAGCTGCTCTTAGTGATAAACAAACAGCTTAAGTGATTCCCAGTAGTTCCCACAAAACATAGGGAACATGTGTTTCTCTGAAATATGCTTTTCTTCATTTCAGCTAAGATGGATGTTTCTTTGGCTTTTTAACAAACAGGTTATCAAAACATATCTATTAAATTGCTTAGAGAAAAGATTGGGGTTTACAAATCTCTCAAAGCTGACATGCCTGTTTGCAACCTTGCTGGCATTTCCAGCAGAGGCTGTAATGTCCTCATGCTTTTTCCCATGAGGTAATATTCTTTTGTTTTTGGAGTTTATCTCTCTAATTCCTAAGATCCTCACCGTAAGTCACACCAGGCAGACCTTTCTATTATGTGGCTGCAAAAACAGTCATTTGATTTGAGTCTTGCCTGATATAATGTCAAAACCATACTAAGATTACATTAAATATTTTCTGACGCAGAGTGAATATAACTGTAATCTGACAATTATTTTGGTCACCTTTTCTCTACAATCTTAGCAGCCATCAAAAAATGAGCAAAGTACTCTTTTTCTTTTTACCCCTCATCTTGTTGTGAATGCTTTTTCTTTCTGGATTTTTGCCACAGTTTGCTTAGGGTACACCATCTACCCTCTCTCATATCCTCCTTCTATCATTTATTCGCTGTCATGTATGTGCTAGATAGTGAGCTAAGCAATAACGATACGGAGATTATAAGGATGAACGGCATGATCCCTGCCCTCAAGATGCTCTGGTCTGGTGGAAAATTATCATAGAGCTGCACCTGGCCAACTGTGAAAGACTAAATGTCTCTAGCTCCATTTATATAATCCTTTAAGCTCAGATCATGATGGCTCTGATTAGACATCAGCTCTGTGGAAGCAAACAAGTAGTCCACTCTTATCCCTTAAAATAGCCTGGTAACTTGCTTTCATAGAATTATCTTTTAATGTTCTTTAAGTAATATTTATATCTTTCCTATTGTGTGTCATTTAGCAAACAAAAAAATAGATATTTTTTAAGAAAAACTTTGGTTATGTCAATATTTTTATCTTATGTGTATACTGACACAGTTCAGCTTCAGGCATAGGTTTCACCATATTCACTTCTGTCACTTTTTCTCCCTTAATGGACAAATAGTTATCTCCTGGTATATGTTAAGGGTAAGTGGAGAAATCTGAATAGTTATTGAACTATACAGAAAGCAGAGTTCTTAAGGTGTCTGGTTTTAGGCTGGTCTAGGCTGGTTTCCACCTATTGTTTAAGATGGTAACCTTTTACACACACACACACACACACACACACACACACTCTCTCTCTCTCTCTCTC
>NW_006438088.1:9834644-9865859 GCF_000325575.1 Pteropus alecto
AGGTCATGGGACTGCGCGGCCCCCGTAATCTCATGAGCCGATTCCCTAAATCAATTGTTCTTCCTCTCCCTCCCTCCCTCCCTCCCTCTCTCTCTCCCTCTCTCTCTCCCTCTCCCAGCAGGCTCGTTAGACTTCACTTTCATTTATCCAGAATCCACTGAAGCTAAAGTAGTCCCTCACTAGAAGTTCCATATGATATGCTTCGTTGACTTTCATTGCCTTCATGATAAAGTTCAGACTCTTGGAATTCAAGGGGGCATTGACCTCAGCCTATTCATCTTATTTTCAACTGCCTGCCTTCCTAGCCCACTGTTCTAACTGGACAGTCCCCTGATTATCTTTTCTATTTCCCCTTAGTAGTCTTGCTCATGCAACACTCCAGCCAGGAATGTTCTCTGCTTTACTTTTTACGTATATACTACATATTCCATTTTTTAAAATTTTTATTGGTGAAATTTTCTATCACTACTTCCTCCTCTAGCACCTTCTCCCACCTTTGAATCCCTGTAACACGATCTATATTATTTATTTGGTTATTAATCCTCTGGTGTATTGATTCTTAAAAACTGAATTAGTCTACTGTTGCAATTTCATGTATTTGGATATTGTCTCCTCCGATGGATGATTAGTATCATGCAGGTAGATGCTGTGTCCTATGACCTTTATATTTTTATGCATAGCAAAGTGTCTGGGCCATGGGGGTGTGTGTAAATGTTTATTGAAAAGTTACTTAACATTTCTGAGCCTGGGAATATGGTGGGTCCATTGATAGTAACCAAGAGACTGACATTAGAGATTTTCTGTTTTCCTGAGGACAGTTAGTTCAGCTTTGACATTGTTTCAAGTGATAGCAGAGATACACAAGCATATATTCCCTACAGGTGGAAGACTGGGCCTCTATTGAGAGAGCATATTTATAAATGCAGATTTGAAAATGACTGACATAGAGATAGTGCTTCAGGCCATAGCAGGAGATAACTTTTCTGAAGAGAAGAGAAATTGCTGGTGGAATCAAAAGCTCGAAAACAGTTCGAAGAAGTGACCTGGAATTAGGAGGCCAGAAAAGGAGAAAGAAGCGGTCAACAAATTATTCAGTTAATATTATTTTCTCAGTACTGAGCACCAGGTGTCGCACCAGGTAGGGTGCTGTCTGAATAAATGAGAATGGGAAGAAAACTGAGGTTAAGCAGGAAGTTAAACCCAGGTTTGTCTGATGCTGATTCTCATGAACTCTGAATTCTACACAGCTTCACATATAACCATGAGGAATTTAAACTAAGGGGAATCTCTCCATCATGTGGAATAATTAGAAAAGTCATCAGGAGTTATGAGACTGCATTAAGTCCTTGTTCGAATGCAAATTTTATAAATAACTGGATAAAATATTTAATATCTATGATTCAAATGTTTACAATACTCCTGGCAGCTATATCAGAATAAAATTTAAATGTCAAGTAAATGAGCAAAAGGATTATGAAGTAGAAAATTTTAGATGAAAAATAAATTTTTCTTTTTTTTGCATGTTATGATTTTAAACCAGTAACATTCTTCAATTGCCATAACAGTATTCTGCAGCCAGATTTTCAAATAAGCTATTTATTAGGTTGTTGGAGATGTTCGAAGGCCACCCCAGGTTCTGGGATTCACTGGGAAGACTCAGAACTCAGCAGATAGTCATACTTGTGGCTAAGATTTATTGTAGCAAAATCAGGTGTTAATTTCTAAGGCTTTTTCAGTCCTGTACAGGTCGATCTAAACTATGAGAGTGAAACATATGAAGTTGTGATAGTCAACCATTTTTTACTACAAAAATGGCAATTGCATGTGGTTCAGTCTAGCTCTGTCTTCTAGTTTACTCTCCCAAAGCGTGTGGGTGGCCTGGGGGCAGTATGTCCACAAAGTCCACTTGGACAATATAGCAGAGAAGAACCCATACAGAGCTGGGTGTTGAAACTTTCACTGTTTCCCAACCCGCAGTCCACATTTTATTAAAAATGGTGACAGAAATACATTATCCTTGTGGATATCAAGACCACATATAGTCAGTGAGATTTAAACTTAGGATGGTCTCTAAGGTTGTAGTCACAAATATCTTATTAGAGTAAGCATTTTCACTAAATTAAGCATTTGTTGGACCAGTTATTCTGATCAATTGTGAAGACTCTTCGACTAGACCATACAGCTAAAAATAGTGAAAACCCCATGACCTTTATGAGAAGACATTGCAAGGAATGCAGTGAATCGGAGGATGTGGATTATGGAGACACATTTGTGGCCTTACTGGAGCTGCAGAATTTTTACTAGATAAAAGCTCCAAATGTCTTCTCCTTCTCTATTTTGTCTCAGAGTAATTTAGAGAGAGTCCCAGACCACAAAGGTGCTCCTCTGTATCCTTCCTCTTGTCTTTATGCCAATACATGTGACACTAATGGAATAAAGCTTTCAAGCTAGCATGAAAATCAATAAAGATTTTATAAAGCAGGCAAAGAGTTACTGAGCATCATACTATATGGCTCAGTTTTCTTATTTTAAAAAATGAAGATTCAAATAATAATGGAAAGTCACCTGAGTCATTTTTAAAATGATATTCTTAACAGCAAATTTTAAAATGGTATATTCAATCCTATATGCCAAGTTACTTAGGGTTTCCAGATATTTAAGTGGTGTGATCTTAAAATGAATAAATTGCTGTTTTCTTTGTGTTCTCAAGCATCAAAATACCCTGAATTTTGTTTTTTAAAAAAAAGGTCAATCCCTCACAAGGTTTTATTTTCCTATTATTATGATTGAGGGGTTTCGGGGTTTTTTTTAAGGCTTATATTTACTTAATGTGATGATAATGTGAAGGGCATTAAATCTTAGAAAACTGTCATCTTGCTAAGCCTCAGAGAGACTCTTGATTACCTCTTCCCAAGCCAGGGTATACCTGAAAAATCGTACCAATAAGTCTAGCCTTCCTGAAGTCTCCAGGAGGTGTGACTGAGCCGAAAACCTCTGAAACCAGCAGTTGTGCCAAAAATTCCTGCCACATTGGTCATCTTGCTCTTGGTGACAGGACCACTGTCACCAAGTTGACATAGGTTAGCTTTCTCTGTTAGTGCTGGGTGAGCAAAGCCCTGAAGAAATAGAAACCCAACTTCCCACATTTGTGCGGGGAATAGGGAGAGAGCCGAAAATACTCTCTGCCGTTTATTGAGTCTTGCAGTGGGTCTGGCAGTCTCATTTACTTTTCACAACTCTGAAAGTGTTTTCCCTCTTTACAGATGGGGAAATTAGGACTGAGAGGTCAAGTGATGTGGTGAGAATTCACAGCTCATAAATGGCAGAGCCAGGTGGACTGACTCAAAAGGATGCACACCCCCACTGACCTCCAGACACACAGCTATACCTCGCATGGGGGCCGTGGGTGTGAGAGGCCCAGGACCTCAGTGGAGGAGCATATAATTTGAAAGAGGCTGAATGACGTTAAACACCTGCTGTGTGTCAAACCCTATAGTAGATTCTTATCATACATCTTCTAGTTAATGCTCCCAACAAGCCTGTGAGTTAGGTGGCGTCATCCCCATATTACCTACTCAGAGAACTCAAGAAGCTTTCTGAAGGTCATTCAGCTAGTATTTAAACAGGTTCACAATTGAACCAGGTCTGTTGGAATCTGTATCTTCCCTCTTACCATTGATAGAATGTTAACCAGAGAGGTTTTTGGAGAAATAAGAGTTCTTACGGTAGTGGAAGAGAAAGACTGATAAAAAGTGGAAAGATAGCTTGAAAACTTTAGACAAATGTCCAGCCTCATGGTCACACATTAGCAGTTTATAATCTTGGACCAAACAGCCTGACAGTTTTTTTTAAATTATCTTCATTTTATTAAATTTAACCTATCAGTTTTACATGAACGCAAAAATTTTAAGATAAATTTCAAATGTGTCTTGTTATGAGTAGGACTCAGAGGTCTATTAGGATAAAAATGAATTTCTGAGATCCAGATGATAATAAAGTGGGCAGATAGATGTTCAACTAGTATGGATCCAATAAAAGTCAGAGATAGATAAATTGGAATTCAAACAGCCAGACATCTAGTTTAATTGAAATTTATTTTTTACATTTGTTTCAAGACAGTAATGCAAATTACAACCCAGAAAAAATCTTTTATCAGGGATTATTTAGAAAATTCACATGTACTGAACATGCGTTGTGGTCTTTTAATCTCCTTCATGGTCTACTATTGCATACTATTCAGTTATGGTGATGTGTGCTATCAGGACCTGGGGGCACTGCCGATACCCAGTCACCAGAGAAAGATTAAATTATGTCAAATATGCCAAGGCAAGAAAATGAATACATCCAAAATAGATTCTAAACAAGTGGTCCTAATTATCCTTAGTTAACTAAAAGCAATAAATAGAAGATCCCTTAAGCAGCTTACTAATTAGGCTTTACTTGCCGTGTGCTGGAGGTGACTTATCATAGAAAATTATCATCAAAGCACTCCAAATCTGGTGGTACTCCTTTCGGTTTATCTTTCTTAAGTGTTAACTTCTTTATGAGCGGTTTCAAGAAGATTAACTTTCAGAAGAAGGGGGAAAGTTCCAAGTACAGTCAATTTTGGGTTTTTAGGGGCTGCCTCTAAAGTTGTGACTATAGCCAAGACTAACTAGGGTGGGCTTTACCTGCTTCGTGGTGATAACGGGCAGCTAGTATTTGGCACGTGAGATGAGAGTACGTGTTACAGCATCACAGAACCCATCACGCTTTCTGATTTCCCTTCTAGATCAGTGTCAGGGCCTATCCTGACTCCACTCTTACTCGTCTTGATTTGTCCCCATCCCCCAGCTTTAAGTACATACACCCAGAATATAGCCTTTTTTCATTGATAAATTGCCTAGTAAAATTTCCTCGAGTAGCAAAGTCCTATCAGAAACCATCGATTTGAGGCCTGTTGCTGTTTATTTGTTGTCTGTCCATTTTCTTGCTGTATCTTTACAGACCTTTCCCTGAAAATAAGGCAAAGAAAGCTCAAATAGATAAACCAATCAGTGTTTGCATTTGGAACTGTTATTGAAAGCAAACAAATTGTTTGAAACTGGGCAATATTAAAAGTTACATAAGATAACTTTTTACTAGAGTATGATTTTCTATGCTAGCTAATACTATATGTAATTGAGAGAAAGCCACAAAAACTTGATATCATCCCCTACTCAGAGGTCAAAGGTAAACTTAGTGAATTTGGTAATTTTTTAAAGTACATCTTGAGTACCATTTTTGTAATTACTCTTCTTAAAGCATAATTGTCATCACACCCTTTCAGGTTCAAAAACCTTGAGCAAATGATTCCTGTGTTCTAGATGGTATCCAGGTCCTTCAGCCTAATGGAAGAAGGAATGACTATGTCAGGGGGTAAGGAAGAATGGGGAGTGATGAGTGATGAGGGTGCTATTTTAAACAGGTGAATGGGACTCTCTAATATCATCTTTGAGCAGAGACCCAAAGGAAGTGAAGAAGATATTCGTGTTGATAAATGGGAGAAGAAATTTCAGGTACATGCAAAGGCTTTGAGATGGACTAAGTCAGTCAGTATGAACAGTGCAGAGTTAGAAGGAAAATGGTACAAGGTAAAGGCCAAATCATATAGTACCTTCTAAGCCGTGGTAAAGACCTTGCATTTTACTCTGAGTGGGATAGAGCTATTGAAGGGTTTTGAGCAGAGGAATGACGTGACATATTTTAATGGGATCACTTTGGCTGCTGAGATGAAAATACACTGAAGGGGATCAGTGGTAGGATCAGGTAGACTAGGTAAAAGGATATTGCAGTCACACCGGGAAGATGATCATAAAGGTAGTGGTACAGGTGTTAAGATGTTTTTGAAGTAGGGCTGAAAGCACTTATGGATTGAATGTGGGAAGTGATAGGAGAGAAGTTAAGGATGACTCCAGTGCTTTGAGCGTGATCAGCTGGAAGAATAGAATTGTTTTAATGGATGGGGAAGACTGGGCAAAGCTGGTTTTAAGGCAGAAAGTAGGAGGCAGGGAAACTCAGGGTCTTGGTTTTTGACGTGATTTCTGAGACAGTAGCAAACATCCTTTAAATATCCTGTGAAAATATAAAGTAATTAAATGAAATAATATGTGTAAGGAAGAATTTGCCTGGGCCTGGGGAACCCTGTACTGGATATAACCAGAGAACTGCCTAATATTTCTGCCCTTCGTTCCTTTCCTAGAATACACTTCCCTTATTCTCTGTAACAATCTTCGTTATTAAACTTTTGTCAGAGGCTTTTTAAAATGTTAGTAAATTATATTTTCTGATTCCCTTTTGGTGACCTACTTGGTTATGTTCTTGGAATTTGTTGCTTCCTAATGCATGTACTTTGTAAGAACTGAGATCAGAGATTTTCGATTTTAATCATGCTTCCACATGGTTGCTTTATGTGTAAAGTGGGACAGCCGGAGTAAACAGCTTCATGGACCCTTGAACGCACCACTGCTATACGATTGGTCACTTCAACTGAGGCTGTTGATTTTTGGATGTATCCTTCCCAGTGAGCAATATGTTTCTTGAAGGCACGGGTTGTAACTGCTACATCTTTTTATTGCCTGAATCTAGCCTAATACCTGATACAAAGGTTAACAGTAAATGTTGAATAGATAAAAGTTTCTGAATAAATTTTAAGAAACTAAACATGTCTTTTCTCTTTTGTCTCATCTGTATAGCACCTGACAGCTACAAAGTACAAGAGAAGAAAACTGCTGCCTCCAACCGGTCCTCCTCTGCTATTTCAGGACAAAATAGCAACCACTCAGGAAATAAGCCAGGTAGGACGCATTGCATTTGCTGTGGAAAAAGGAAGGGTATCCCAAAAGCCTTGAAGGCATGCTAGAATTTAGGAGAGCTTGGTTCCAGTCCTGACACCGAAACACACATTCATACTGGTTCATGTGAGTTTAAGTCAGAGAACCTCTCAAAGCCTTGATTTTCTTTTTTTAAAATGGAGATTGAAAGACATGCCCTTTTTACCTCTCATAGTCATTTTGACAGTGAGATAGTGTATGTGGATGCATGGTTTACTGTCAAGCAGTGTATAAGAGGTAATAATTTTACTATTCTGTTCGAAATGATAGATGTGACACAATTTTTTGTACCCGTATGCCCAGCATTATTGCATATCTCTTTTGTGACTTCTTGAAAAACCATTTAAGGAAATCTTTACACATAGCAGAGCTGGCATAGAATTATGTTTTTGTTCTTCATCCACCCAATGATTGTACACTTACACGGTAATTTCATTTAATAGCCTGTGATTCATGGTGTGTTCCATTCAGTTCTACAAAGAAGCAGTCTGTAAACATAATGCAAACAATTGGCTAGACAACGCAGCTGCTTCCAAGCATCCAACAACCATTGTGTGGTTCTGGGGAGAGACTAATGTACAGTACGATAATGAGAGACAATCAAAGGAAGGTGAAGGCAAACTGAATACCCCATGAGGGTCTTGGAAGCCTACTTGGTGCTGCATCCAAGGCCAAAGTCACTTGCGAACAGGGAATCTGTGAGAATAAAGATGGAAATAATTGCATCAGGCCCCACAGAAAATATTCCCCATTATACCAACTTTTGTGGGGCTTTTCCCCTGTGGAATAGGTCTTAGAACAGAGCCGATAAATTGAGTTTGTCACTTAGAAAAAAGACAATAAAAATCACTATTGCAAGTATCACATGAACAGCTATTAGTGCAAAATGTATAGCTTCAGCGAAGTTTAATTAGCAGGCTGAGATTTACCCATTCAGTCAGTTTGCCTTTGCATTCATTCATTATCTGCTTCTCTACCACCCACCACCCAGCCACCATCTAATAATATTTATTGAGTAATTATTCTGTGCCTGGGACTGTGAGAGGTACTGTATGAGCCCTATCTTTTCAGGACTTATTCTGATGGGCTTTTGTTCCTTATACCCAAGTGAGCATCCTCGTGGAAGTAGTTGTTTAGCATGAAAACCTCATTTGTTTTATCATAAAAATGGAGCATAACTAAATGGTTTATGCTATTTTTTCCTTGTTCTTGACTATCACTTCTAATGAATTGTTCTACCATTCAATCAATTCTAATCCATTTTCATACCATTCTGAAATTCAGAAAGAAGACATTCCTACATTCTACTTTACATTATGGTGGGGTAAACTTATGTGTGAATAAATAATTCCAGCACAGAATTGCCAGTGTGATAATTGATCTGCACAGAGCACAGAGAGAGCAGAGGCCAGACAATCTTCATTGCCGTTGGCCATCTCTTTTTAGAGCCACTTGATTTATGCTACTAAAGTCAAGTTAAATGAGGAGACATTTCATTTCACATTGTATATTTTGAGAATCTGGTGTCTGCTGTCTTGTATATAGAGATAAGCAAAAGTTCTCAAAAGACTTATTTTAAAAACCACCATGTTCTGTTCCCGCAAATAATATAAGAGGTTCCATATTGGAGGGCTAGACTTAAGTAAAACTATTTTATTTTATTGGATATGAGTAATGGGAATATCTGTCTAGAGCAGTTTCATTTTCATTTCCAAGAACTTAAAGTGAAAGAAAAAGTACATGCTAAATGTTGTGATATTTTGAGTATTGCCCTAACTAGATATGGGCATCCTGACCAAATGATTTCTCAAGATCTCTTTTAATAAAGTAAATTTTAGTTAAATTTCCTCCCCTCCTTTCCCTTCTGATACTTTGAACTCAGTAGAAAACTCGAGAACATCTCTTTGATTTAGAAAGCATCTATTCACATTTACATTGTTAGTGTCTTATCTTTAAGACATGTATGGAAGGCCATCGTAGTGTTCTATAAATATGGGCACTTACTTATAGGATGGACCAGTGCTTTCAGCTATGAATACCCAAACCCAGACCAAAAGAGACAGTTTATAAAGTCACAGATCTGTCCACATCTACAGAAGTGGGAGATGTTTCTTCAGAACTCCATCGACCACCTCCAAATGATTAAGAGTTTGACCTAATTAGAAGAGAAATTGCATTTTCTTCATGAACAATGCATACCTGAGAAAAGTAGGAACTCAAGTTCATTAAAAATTCCTCTCAGTTTTTATCCCTCTACTACCCTCTACACAAGTCTTTCAAAGAGCCACCGAAACTTCATTCTACCTTGTTATTTACATATAATTTTCCCTCATAGAGGAATGCATGACCTGGAATCTTCTAGCCCTTCTCTGGCTGCTCAACCATGCTGTTCCGATGACTCTCTAGGTGCCATGGGGTGAAAAAAAAAAAAAAAGGCCACAGGATTGAGTTAGAGATCTGGTTTTAAGCCCTGCCTTAGACACTTTGCTGTGCCATCTTCCTTAGTCATATTTCTCTCAGTTTTCTCATTTGGAAAATAGGCGTAATGACTCTTCATTGAATGAATAAATGCCTGGGTAATTCATAAGATTTTAGGGTAATTATTATCATCATAATCTTACCACTACTCCACTTTTTATATAGTGACAGGCAGAGTGAGCCTAGAAGTGTATCCCTCTGCTTGAAACCCCCCCAGTGGCATCTCCCTCAGAGTATAATCAAAGTCCTCACCAGGCCCCAGTGTCTCTGGCCCCATGACTTACTGATCTCATTCTACTCCAGCTGCCCAGAGCTCCCTATTGTTTCTTGAACACCGTAAGCATTCACGACCTCAGGGCCTTTGCACTTGATTCCCATATTCTGGAATATCTGCACAGCTAGCTCCCTTACTTGGAACAGATTTTTACATATAAAAATTACCATCACAGTTAGGCCGCTCTTGGCCCTATCTAAAATGTCAGACATCCCCTTCCTGCCATTTCACAATTTCCTTTATTGCTTTGTTGTCTCCTTAGCATTTATCTCAGCCTAACATTCTATATATTTTGCCCCCTTTTTTTATTCTATATATTTTACTTATTTATCTTGTTTATTAAATTTCCTCTGAGTTGAAAGCAAACCCCATTTGGGCAGAGCTTTCTGGGTTTTTTTTGTTTGTTTGACTCCTTTCTTTTCAGCACATAGAAGGGTGCCCAGTGCATAGGAGATGTTCACGTGTTCAGGGAATGAATGAATTTACTGTAGCTTATCATGGGCTAGGCACTGTATTAACGCTGTTCCAGCATTATTTTATTTAATCTTTACAGTGATGTGAGATAGGGTCTATTGTGCCCTCATTTTAGAGGTAATAAGTAAAAATCCATGAAACACATGTCATAACTTGAGACTTAGAGAGGTGGGTAAGTAACTCAGCCAAATTTACACAGCAAGTGATTGACAGAACAGGAACTGAACCCATGCCTATCTGACTCCAAAGCTGGCTCTTCACATCTAACTGGTGAACATCTCAGAATAACTGTGCTTAGGATTCTATTTGTTGTTAAGGAACAGACCTTTTAAAGCATAAAAATAGTAGAAGTTCAGTAGCCTAGAAACACAAAACGTAATACATATTGATGAAAATAGCCAAAAGGCTACAGTTAAATTGTTTTTACATAATTTTTTGCTGTGTCTTTTTAAAATTTTTTTTCCAGTTTTATTGAGATATAATTGATATACAGCACTGTATTTTAAGGTGCACAATATAATGATTCGACTTATATTGTGGAATGATTTCTGCAATGCATTTAGCTAACATCTATCATTTAATATAGATACAAAAGAAAAAAGAAAAAAAAATGGGTCTTTTTCCTTGTGGTAAGAACTCATAGGATCTACTGTCTTACAAGTTTTTAAATAGAAGAAAAGTCCTTGGAAATTCTCAGGAAAATAATGTTAAAGTATATCCCTGACACTACAGTCATATGTACTAATTGTAAGACTAGTAATATTTCATTCATCAAATTTACTAGACGGAAAGATATTTATCAGTGTATATCATTGGTTTTTTAAAAAATCTACTCTTTCTCTCATGTTTTTTATCTTGTTTTCAGACCCTCCACCTGTGCTACGGGTTGATGACCGGCAGCGGCTGGCCCGAGAGCGACGTGAGGAGCGGGAAAAGCAGCTAGGTATGCCTAGTCCTCATTCGATCTCTTAGGGACACTGTTGTTGAAATGGTACTTTTTCCCCTCTATGATAATGGACACTTAACATTGAGCAAATGGACATCAATATAATAACGGCGCTGTCTAGCATGACTTCATAAGTTTTGCAGATGGATTGCAAAACAGAATTTAGTGTGTGATATAAACATAGGACTAAATTGTAAGCAACAATAAAGTCAGGCCCAGGATTAGGGTCCTTTTCACTTCTTACATTGTAATCCTAGTTTAATGTGGCTCCAGAGGGAATGTATATATAACAGGCATGATGGCTCGGCTTTCATTTTACGACGTAAAAAAATACAAGGATGGTAAGCATATGGTTCTTTTTTATGTGAACAGTTATGAGACAACACCCTGCTAGAGCACTTACTGTTTTCCATGGTAAAATGATGCTGCTGTTGAATTTACAGACAGATGCTGCCAGTTTGCTGCCAGGAAAAGCACAAGACCTGGAGCTGAGGTTTCCGATTTTCCTTTTGTTACCTAAGGCCCTTGTGAAAGGTTAGCAACTGTGGTATTTGCCATATAATCACCCGGAGAGCTGGATCCCAGGACTAGTATACCAGGAAGCCAAGATCAGGGCACGCAGCAGTCATTGTCTTCTAGAACGTTGAGCAAGGATGCTGGTGCCAACTGCTCTTTTACTTCGATGTCCGTTTATGCACAGTAGCTAAAACAGGACACTCTGTGTGCCTTGGAAAAATGAAATGCCTGATCAGTGTGTCTCAGTGTTTCTGGTATGTCTAGGCATTTTATTCTATTTTATTTTATTTATTTTTTATTATTATTATTTTTTAGAATTTTTATAAGAGTTCATGTGAGCCAAACTGACGACATATACTAGGGAGCAAGCTCTCAAATGCTCTCATGTCTAAGTATTTTAAAACTGGGACTGACTTAGGTTGCCAGAATCTTGCCAGTGGATGACCCATAAATTTTCTAAAGTTCTGCTACATTTTGTAAGAGTTAACGTTTCAGTTGGGGAACCCAGCCCCCTATATCCTGTCTTCGTTATTCTTAAGAACCCAAATTTGTGAAAGTCACTGGAATTGGGTTTTTGAAAGTCTGTTGGTGTTATTTACATTCTTTTAACACAGGCCTCTTTCTCTCCTTTGCCATCATGACCGTATGAAACTACTTCTTTTGCTGCCAAAGTTTTTTGACACGAATATCAATGTCTTGCTGAAAGTGAACAAGCTCTACTGTTTTCCCTGTGCCCAGGGTTTCCACCCAGGCTTGAAGTCCCTGTCAGGTTCCCTGCAGGCTGGTAGGTTCCTGGAGAGCAGGGCGGTCTGTGGCCGTGAGGGTTCCCTCTTTCCCGGGAGTGCTTTGTGGTCTACTGACCTTCCTTGTGTGGACTGTGCCCGCAGCTCCCTAGTTGAGGCTGGTTTGACAAGTGATCCAGAAATGAGAAAGGGAGAAAAGGCAGAGCTACTGAAGCAGGAAGAGACTCCAGATGAGCAAAAGGAACAAACTGACTACTGCTCTGGGGTGATCGGTATTTACTTGCACTCTGTTTCTGAATCTATCTGAGAATTAGCCCTGGTGCCCTCCCACTCCCCTCTCCACCCCATCCCAGCTGAGTCAGGCCCTACACCACTAGATGTCTCCTTACAGTCGCAACATGACTTCATGTCTGCTTGAGTGGAAGTAGCTTCATAGCTTCAGCCTACTCCTTTATGATTTAAATCCCATTGTGAATTAGCTCTTACACACTAACTCATACCTTTGCATTTGGGTTTCTTTGTCTTTCAAAGCCAAGCATAATTAATTCCTGTAGAAAGCAGGAGTATGTTTGTCAAACAAAAATAATTTCACTTCTTATGCTATAAAGTTGTGAGACTTAACAGCTTTGAGCCTGCAAATTATCCCTACAAGTTGCCTAGCTTTGTATGTTGAATAGCTAGATTTTTTTTCTTTTAAGATGTAGCCCCATATTTCAATTCCTATCCATGGTACAGAACATGACTCATTAATTTATATATTTTGAAACATTTTTTTTTTTACCAGATATTGTGTTAAAAAGATGAATAAAGTTGAGACCCTCAAGGGCTCGCTGCTGTCCATAAAGGGGCGGATAAACACACAGCAGTTCTAATGCAGGGTGGCTTTGAAGAGATGCACACAAGGGACATTGAGAACCCATAGAAGTACATAACTCGGCCTAGGGATGTCAGGTGCCGCCTGAGCTTCGAACGAGAGGGTGAAGACGGGTCATCCTGGAAGATAGAAGAGGCAGGGACTGAAGAGCAGTGATGCAAGGACAGCTGGGAAGAAGACCCAGTGCGCTCCTCAGATTATTATATGAGTCAAAGTAACGTTCAAGTTATTGTATTATTCTATTATGACAACTTTACTTTAAAAAAAAAAAAGCTTTTTTTAAATGCCAGTTTATTTTTTTCCATACTATATATACATAATTTTTTTAATTTTCCCCCTTCTCCCTGCCCTCTCCCTTCTGATAACCACTAGTCCATTGTCCATGTCCATGAGTCTCTGTTTGTCCTGTTCATTTGTTGCTTTTAGGTTTATATTCCACATAAGCGTGATACGTGATTTTCAACCTTTTCTGTCTGGCTTATTTCGCTTAGTATGATTATTTCAAGGTCCATCCATGCTGTCGCAAATGGCAGTATTTCATCTCTTCTTATGGCTGAGTAATATTCCATTGTATATATATACCACAGTTTCTTCAGCCAATCATCTATCGTAGGACACTTTGGTTGGTTCCATGTCCTGGCCACCATGAATAATGCTGCTATGAACATTGGTGTGCAAATATCTTTTCAAATATGAGTTTTCAAGTCTTTGTGCTAAATACCCAGTAGAGGGATTGCTGGATCATATGGTAGGTCAATTCTTAAAAACAGCTTTATTGAGATATATTTCATATATCATAAAATTCACGCATTTAAAGTGTATATTCAATGGTTTTCAGTACTTTCACAGTATAGCATGTTAGTATTTACAGTATATATCATACTATATTCACATTGGACAACCATCATTATAGTCTAATTTAGAGCATTTTATTAACTCCAAAAGAATCCCTGTAGCCACTAGTAGCCACTCCTGATCTCTCCCACAACTTTACTTCTTTGGTGAGCCAGCATATAACATAGTGTTTCTCTTTCTTCTTACCTCTGCCATGTTAAATATTATAGTTTTTCTTACTCTGATCTCATCTCTTCTTATGTTGTTGACAATTATAATTTTAATGAAATATATCAATTCTAATTTCTTTGCATTAATTTCATTGTCTTTTTAAATTTTGTGTCTTTTTGCTTATTCTTTTTCATTTAAGTCATCACGGTCAAAACTAAATTTTGAGAGGCTCCTTTGAGTCTTCATAAATATGCAAATAAATATACATTTAAATGCACATATGTACATTTGTAAAAGAGTCATCTAGATTCTAGCAGCTAATTTAAGCTGTACTTTAGAATACAAAAGGGTGATTTCTTTAAAATCTTCAGTACTAAAAGAAAATCAAAGGGCACAACTGATGAACTGCCCATAAACTGCTTTGCAGAAGCTGTGGTAGCAGTTGAATATTTTTTAAAAGCAGAGGTGGGGGAGTTATTTAATAGCAGATCTTTGGACTGTGTTCTTTGGGGGGGGGGTAAAAAACAGTAATATCAAATTACAAAGCTTTCAAACTTTAAAGCTTACCAAGTTAAAAAAATAATAAATAGAATACATTCCAGAAATTCCAACAAAGCACAATTTAAAGTGATTGGCCAGTGAGATTAATTATTCACTGTTGGATGTAGGTTGAAATTAACATTGAAAGATTGTTTTTAATCCTCATTTTTTAAAAAGCAAGACAGAGAGAGGGAGAATAAAGGTCTTTTTGTTTTTGGTGGCATGTCATGTTTGTACTGTTTTGCAAATGGGAAGGATCTATTAATAACTTTCTGTGGGTTAAACCTCTGAGTCATGCTTTAATGCTTTTATAGTAGGATTATGATGTGGCCTGTTCTTTCTACATTATCTTTCAATTTATCACATAAAATCAGGTGTTGCTTTTTTATGTTTGGGACTCTTCTGTTCATTTGGTTGAGAATACGGACTCTGAAAGCTTTATTTTTCTACTAGTAATCTCAGCTATTCTATTTCATCTAATTCTAGTCAGGCTGCTTCTTCAAACTTCTCTCCTTTTAACTTTTGCATCTTTATTTGTCATCTCGCTTCTAAACTTTAGTTTTGTTTTTTTCCTAGGGGGAAAAAGTCTTATTTGTTCTCATGGTTTCAACTCTCCTTTTCTGATGATATTACTTCCACATTTCCAGTTCCACTCGTAAGACAATAGATGCTTTTGATTATCTAAAATTCAACTTCTCCACAACTAAATTGATCATCAACTTATCAACTGTCTCAATTAATTGCACCAATATTTTTCTGGCCCCAAGAAATTATTCCTTTCTGCTATTTTTGATACTTCTACCGCTACTAGAGGCACTGGCATCTTTCTGCCAGTCTTAGTTGTTGGATCTGTTACAAAATAAAACATTCTCTCTTCCTCGGTGGCCAATGCTGGGCACTGACTAGTCTCCACCCTGGCCTGCTGAGCCACTTGTAGCTACCAGCGGTCAGCCTGGACTCAGCCTAGTCCTCTAGCTGGGGCTTCAGCTCTCTCTGGCCCAGTATGTAAGTGGAAGTTGCCATACTCCCTTTATCCCTAAATCCATTTAGACATAAGACTAGCTGACCTCTGTCTTCAACGTAAATCTCAGATCCATGACTTTAAATTTGCTGCCTCTACTCTCATCCTTGCCCAGGCCTTAATAAGTATGTATTTTAATCACCAAAACTATCGTTAATGTACTTCATTACTTCAGCTCTGTCACAGTTACTACCAGTCTTTCTTTTTGAAGCTTTCTTAGTCTTCATTATCTGTCTTCTTTTGGAAATTCTATCATTTTCTCACTGTATATCTTGTGTAACTGTCATATTTTAGCTTATATTCTAGTGCTGCCTTATACTCTCCTGAACTTTTTCTAGTTGAATTTTATATAACTCCTCAACTGTGTATGTTTTAAGCTTTTAAACAGTATGACCATTGTTTTCTAATTCTTTGTATACCAATACATGGCACAGCTGTAAGTATAAACAGATATGTAGTAAATACTGGCTGATTTTTCTAATTTTTACTGATTTTACTCTAATCTTTAGTTAAATATTAATAATGTTAATCTTACCTTAATATTACTAATAAATAGTAATAATAATGTTTATTGAGCACTAACTATGGGCCAAGCAATGTTCTAAACACTTCACTCAGGATTATTACAAATAATCCTGTAGCAAATTAGCACTGTGGTTGTACTTTTTATTGTGCGGGCCTGCCATGGTTGCTAATGTAAGTTATTTCACAGAATGTCATTTATTTTATTTTTAAAATACATTGTGATAAATTTAGCTTAAGGAAGGAACTGAGAAAAATCTAGAAAAAAATGGAGCAGATAGGTAATAGACCCCTTTTTCTTTCTGCCATATCAGCTATTTAAGCATGTTTGCAGTGTGTTCAGGAATCACCAAAATCCATGTTAAAATTCCTCAACAAGTGGTGATGCTGATAAGTGGCAAGTGATCCCTATGCTTTACATGCAGGTGGCAGATTTTCAGAAGTTTCAGAGCAGGCCATGTAGCCAACTCTCATGAGGAAGTAGGGCTGATCTACTTCCTCACGCAAATGAGGCGCATGGGTGCCAAGTTCCCTTTCCATGTGACGCAGAACAAGAGGGTAAAATGCAAGTATTGGAGCAGATTCTGACATCTTTTTAAGAATATTTTGTTGCATTGATTATTTCTTAGCCTCAGAGTCCATTAAGAGTATGTAATTCTGTCTGTATGAACTTGAAATAGATCCTGGTTACTAATTTTTCTTCAAAAACGTTTACAAGGATCAGAGCACATAGAATTGATGGAACATCATAAACTTTTGATTCTAGATAAACTGAGCACCCCCTCCTGTTGTACCAAGTCATGCCATTTTAATTCACGTATTCATGCAACTAATATTTAATGTGCAGTTGTTGAGCCAGGAATTCTGGGGATATTGAAAGGAAAGATCAATTTTCTAACCTGGAATTTAACACTGCTGTGTACTCCAGCTGGGCCGTTTCTCCTGAGATCCTGACTTAGCTCCTTCCCTCTCCTGCTTCAGCTGCTGTTCAAAGGCCATCTTTTCCATAAGGCCTTCCCTGACCACCTTACTCAAATTTCAGACTAGCACTGTCTATTTTTCTCCATATCACTGTCAACATCTAAGAGTGTGTGTGTGTGTGTGTATTCTTGTTTATTACTTGTTTATTGCCCTCCATAAAAGAAGGAAGTTGTGTCGTTTTTATTTCTATAGCCTAGTACTTAGAACAGTGCCTGACACAGTGTCAGTCTGTACATTTTATAAGTAGAGACGAAGGCCGCAGGTCTTCTGCAAATTGGTTAACACATTACTAAATAATCAAATAATGCCTGCCCTTATAATAGGTCAGTGAAACAAGTCTTAAATTCTTATTCTTAAGTATTTTCTGTTAGACAACAAGGATACAAAGATAATCTATCAAAGAGAATAGTTATGACTTAAATCTGCATGTTCTTCATACAGGTTATAAAACTAATAGTCTTACAATATGTCGACAAAATTCAAGAGAATATTTAAGGAATGTGTAGAAGACAAATAGTCTTCTATGTTTAGGGAGTTATAGGGTTTCCCTTTTTGAAGGTGGTACAGATTAAGTTGGAAGTATTGATGTGAATAGAGTCACATTTTTCACTGGGGCTTTCTGGAATTCTATAAATCATTAAAGATTACCAGAGAATAGTATGATTGACTCATATCATTCATGAAGGAAAATTCGAGCTTATAACAATCTCATTCAATTCATTCATATTGGATTTTGTAACTAATATCAAAGCTATACAAGAAATCTATCGTAATGTAATACATTAGAAACAACAATAAGATAATACGAAAAGGTCGATTAAATTATATTTGAGGTTTTTTATCAGACACTTTCACCAGACTTGCTTGCCCTTCTAGTCATAGCATTTTACTTTGCCTTTTTTCCCCTCCTGAATCTCAATGTGTTGTCAATTTGGGGACAACAGTATTAATAATAAGAGTATAGTCAAACCATAAATGATCATTTCAATCTGGCTTAAAATGTTTATCTCAAAAATGTTGATAGGGGAGTTCGGATTGGTAAACCACAAATACTGCTGTATCTCTGATCACAGTCATAAATGAAACTGCCCCTGATTTAACACTTCACGTTTTTTTTTATTAGGACAGTCATTGGTTTTGACAGGACTACCCACAAAAAAGGGGAAGGGGATGCACTTTGAGAAAGCAGTCTTTCTAATTCAAATTTCTACTAGATAAAACTTTGGCAGATCTGTGGTCAAACTTGGCATCTGGTCTCTTAACAAATATAGTTGTCACTTAATGAACATAGTATAAACGCTCGTAAGGCCGTCAGGCAGGTTATGAACAGCTAAGGGAACTAAATACACATTAGTGGGAGGGACATGGACATCAGCACATACCAGAGCAGCTGTATCATGAGACAGGTTCAGCACTGGAAAGAATAAATGCTTGTTGTGGGATGGATTAGGTAACTCAGAGGTTGAAGCTTTAACATTAAATGAATCATTGCGATGAAGCAGCCATTATTTGTTTCTTTCAAATTTACTTTGCTTTTCAGGCTAAAGATTAAAAGATTTCAAGAGCTGAAAATAAGGGGTCTTGTAAAGAGATGATGATAAAGGCTAAGAGGGACATTAGAAGATCAAGATCTTCACAAGGGGTGACCAACTTGTCCCAAAGTAGAAGAGCTTTAGTCATAGGGAGGTGTTCCAAATGATATCTTTTAGCATAATGGCTTATTGTTTGCTTCTAGAGTCAGACAGTCCAGAGTTTGAATTCCAGTTCCAGCACTGGCTTATTGTAAGACGTCGGGCTGGTTACATCACTTCTCTGTGTCAGACTTCTCATAATAAAATAAGTTTAATAGCAGTGTCTACCTCATAAAGTGGCTGTGAAGATAATACCTGTAAATCACTAGGTGTCAGCACAAAGTAAGAGGTGAAGACCTCTTACCACGATAATGGTGATAAAGATGATGGAGGGTCATGTGATTCCACAGATACTAACGAGATGCCTGAGATTAGAGAGGCAGAAATAGAGGGATATTTGTGCTTCCTGGTCTAGCAGAGCTGGGCTCAGTGAGATAGCCAGGTGAAGAGAATGGCAACATTCTCTGAGAACAGAGAATGAATTAAGGTTGAAGCAATCACAAAAAGATTCTAAAGACAACCATTGCTTTGTGTCCTTTAGCAAAATTCCATTTACTTTGGTGGAGGCTAAAGGTTCCTTTAAGCCTAGCCCCGAAGATAAGTTTTGGCACCGTATCAATTTCTTATCTCAAAATCCTTCAGCCCATATGTAAGACAGGCCTTCCACAGGTGTAAAGCACTGTCCCAGTACCTCGGTTTCATTATCCTTCCACTGCGTCCAGGGAAGAAGACAGTAGGAAGGCCCCTCGGGGGCGGGGGACACAGTGTTGTGTGTATCCTGCAAGGTCACGCTTATTACCAGGCAGTTCTCTGGTGTAATATTCAAACGGGAGGTGAGTGGAAGAACAGCAGTTTAAATGACTAGTCTAGAAGGCTTTGAATTAATGAAGGCCCAGTGCAAGTCACTTTGCTTGAAAATCAAACAGTCTTTAGCTCATGTATTCATCAAACTTACTTTACGTATCTGCTAAGCTAGACATTGTGAATGTGGGGAAGAACTCATTCACAAGCATGTAAAAGCAGAGGAGTTACAATCTGGTGTACAGGTACTGTGATGGAAGTCTGAATGGAGCTAGCAGAGTGCCCGTACTCTCAGGGAGGACTCTTCAGAGGAAAAGGACTTGGGAGCCAGTAGAAGTGTGACAGGTGGGAAGAGGTATTTTGGGCTGTCAACGTAAGAAACGTCCAAACCTGTAGAGAATTTTTATAAGAGTTTATTTTAGCTAAACTGACGACCTATGCCAGGGAGCAAGATTTCAAATGCTCTGCGGAATAACAGTTTTGCAGCTTCTTTTATGCATTTGAAATTAAGGAGGGAATATAAGGAAGGTTACGTAGTGGTGGGAGGAAGCCAGATGGGGATTGGGTTACAGGAACATACCTAACAAGAATATGTGCTCTCTTGAGGCTTGTTTCAAAGGTGTGTTAACCTAGTTGCACAGAAACAACGGGACTGGGCTTGCTAAATGAAAAATAAACCTTTTACTAAAAAAGTTATATCCTGAGGCATGACTACCCTGTTAGAAATTTATGATCAGATCACCCCGTGAGGTTACTTTCCATGGAACCTTTTTTTTGGCCACAGGGCCTAGGGTACCATGTATAAAGGTACATGATCGTATGGCCAATCTAAGAAGTTGAACAGGGGAACAAATGGAGAACTAACAGGCCTTCAAGCAGGACTGACATTGGATTTGGTTTGGGGGGAAGATGTCTCTCAGAACAGTATGCAGGATGGGTCTGAAGAGGAGATAGACTAAACATCAGAAGGAGTGAGAAAGGAATGAGGGCTTAAATACAATAGTAACAGAAAGATTGGAGAGAAGACACTGAATTGGAAAGATAGTTCTAATGTAAAATGATAATGTCAGTTGTTCAGATGTGTTGAGTTAGTTTGGAGCAAAAAAATTTTTTAACTGCTCTGTTGAGATTATACAAGATTTAACGAGAGAGAAATTGAGGAGGATCCAGAGGTGTCTAACTTTGTAGACCATTTGGAGGTTATGAATCTGTTATCAGAACATAGAAAGCACAGCAGGTTCTGGTTCGAGGTAGGGATGAATATACAGATAATCAGTAAGGTTATGTGATGGATCTAAGAAATTCAAGTGGAAATTTTAGGCAGGCAGATATGACTGTGGAGGAAATATTATATAGTACCTGAGTGCACAGGCTTTGGAATCAGAGCTGAATCAAAATTACAAGTGCTTCTTTCAGACCCTGTGATCTTGGGAGAGCTATTGAACTCTTTTGGGTTTTTTTTTTTTTTTTTTTTTCCTTCATTTGATCTTCAATTCCATTTTGTCTGGTGGTAATATCCCACATTTACTACATTTTTGTTTTCATTTGCCTGATAGCCATTTGCTCGTTCTTTATTTTATGCTTTATTTGACACTGTTTTAGGGTTGGGTTTTTTTGTTTTTTTTTTTAAAGATAACTTGGTGTTTTTGCTTTTGGCTTGGTCTAAAAGTCTCAATCTTAACTAATAGGCTTGATTTTGTTCCTTTTAGCTTATTTTTTAAACTTCATTTTTTCCCTATTTATGGGAAGGGCAGGGTTGACATTGTGGGGAGTAGGGGTTGGTTTGATACAAGTAGTGTCCCTTCCATGATTCCCCTTATCAATGTGGAAGTTGTGCTGTAATTTTCCATACTATTAATAGTTACCTTTCATTCCCATTTCTTGACTAGTAAATGAAATTAATCAGTATTTTTTACACAGATGCTCTTATTTGTCCATTTCATGGCCCCCTACCTAGGGCTGATCGATGAGCTTAGTTAAGCCAGTAAGTTCCTTCCACTTTTTTTAGAATTATTAGTTAGCACATATAGTTAATCAATGTTTCATAGCAACATGAAAACAAAACTTATTTGAATAGAAATAATTATTGTCATAAAGCCCAAAGATTAAAATTTTAACATAAAATCAAAACAAAAAGAAACCAAATTATTATTCCAGCACATATCCTCAAAGGTAAAAACAAAATATTGAGTCATGGGAGTTAATTGGAAAAGATCTTGGAGGTCATGCTCTTTCGTACATGCTCTCTAATTTAGAAGTCAGAGAATTTAGCTAATTTTCCCAAGGTCACTCAGAATAAGTGACAATCAGCACCCGAACTCAGATATTATCACTTGTCATTTTCTGACTTCTCAAGATATTACTGGCTGTTTTGGTACCCGGTGTTACCAGTAACCTATTCATATCCTTCCATATCTCAGTATAAAACTAAGATAACAGTTGTGTATATTACTCTATTCTCTGAGTCACCTTTCTCTTTCCTTCATAAGGTAGTGAAATTTGTACTCAACCCACACAGACGTAAGCCTGTTCAGAAGGACCAGACTGGGCACTAGATTGGTAAATGTGCCTGGAACAGGAAGTCCACCCAGCCCATGAGTGTACTATCTGAGTTCTCTGTCCTGTGTTTTTCCCATTAGCTGCATTCTGTCTGTAGCAGGACAGGAATTAGGATGGTCTTCAGAAAGATTCACTCACTTTAATTATCTACATGCATTGAGTTCCTACTCTATACATGACACGGTGCTAATTGCTTTATACGTTACCGTGAGCCCACCTACCAACTGTCAGGAAAATGGTGCCATAGCAGTTTGAGGGGACAGAACCACAGAAGTCACTACGTACTTGTTCAGTGGCACGTAAGTGATAAGTGGAAAGACTAGGGGTGGACCCCAGTTCCTGTGAAGCTGGAGCACATGCTCTATCCACTGTAATACCCTGCTTTTCATTTTAAATTTTTTTTAGTACAAGAGTCATTGTACGTTTATAAATGAAGTCCAAATTGATAGTAGAGTACTGACAAACTGTTATGGTGTCATGAAATATAATTCTAGTGGCAGTAGCACAGGGATGGGACTGACTTGTTAATGTCCAGTATTTTAGGGCCTGTTTTATATTATGATCCCAGAGTCCAGGGGAGATTTTTAACTTCATAAGAGTAAAGATTAGTAATAGTCATCACAGTTCCTTTTTTGGACATGCTATTCTTTTATAGAACTGCTTCTATAAAATTAGTGATTGTTACTGAATGAGTTATTGTCTTAATCTGCTCAGGCTGCCATAACAAAATACCATAGGCTGAGTGGCTTAAACAGTAGAAATTTATTTTCTCACAGTGCTGGAGACTGGAAAGTTCAAGATCAAGGTTCCGACAGGGTTCGGTTTCTGATGAGAGCTCTCTTTCTGGCTTGCAGAAGGCTGCTTTGTTCTCACATGAGCATTTGAGCATGAAGAGATGGGGAGAAAGCTCTTTGGTGTGTCTTACAAAGACTCTAATCCTATTGTATTAATGTCCTACCCTTATGACCTCTTTCGGCCACGATGACCTCCTAAAGGCCCTATCTCCAAATACAGTCATATTGAGTAGCAGGGCTTCAACATATGAATTTGGGGGAGGTAGGGGGGTAGGGTTGGGATGGTGGACACAATTCAGTCTACAGTAGTTGATTTTTTTTCTTGTATTTAAAAGTCTCATTTCTTAATATAAGATTTTTACATCATCTGTCATCCTTAGGGAATATTTTAAATAGCTAAACGTCTTTGAATTAACTTTGAATTCTTATTAAAATTTTGAAATATCTTAGGTGTTATCCTTAAGTTTAAAAATTTGCTTGACTGTACTTGGTAATAATCCTAACACTCACCAACATACTCTGCAATAATTTGAAAGTGTTATTTGCTTATTTCACCATTGTTTGCCTATTGCCTATATGACTGTTTTAAAAAGATAGTCATTTAAAGAGGACTGCAATAGAATCTTCACTTCCTGGCAGAAAATAGAAGTGGCATTCCACTCAATAAGTTTGATAGATAAAGATATGTTCTTCTTTTAAAAAATTATTTGCGGTGAAAGTGTTTATAATTGTAATAATGTCTAGCCCTGTTGAGATTTACAACACAACCTTTAACCTTTTAGTTTTAATTTTCTGAATTGAAATCATGACGATGATGACGGAAAAATTGGCAGTCATAACTAATATTTATTGAAAGTTTACTAAGTGCAGAGAACTAGTCCAACTATGTTAAATGAAATTATTCTTTTAATCCTCACAGTAAATCTATGAGGAAATTCCTATATTTATCCACAATTTACTCTAACAGAAGTGAGAAATAGAGAGGTTAAGACACTTGCTACAACAAGATCAAAGATACAGGAGAAACATGGTTTGTTTGGGAGGTGTATGAGGGGATGGTTCTACTGGGAGAATGAAAAGGCTATTATGGATAGCAGTACAGAGTAAGGCCAAATAAGAACATTAAGGCCAAAGTTGGGTAGGACTTTAGAAATTACAAGAAAGTGGTCTGATGAGAAGTGGTCTGATTAATTTAAAGAAAATTAATCTGTAAATTAACTCTTATTTACAAATTTTACTTTACCAGTTTTAAAAGTTTTTTCTTAATATTTTGTGAACATCTTTATCTCTTTATCTACATTCATAAATGTACTCAAAGAAGCTGAATTTTTTCTTCAAAATAAGATGTCAAAGTCAAAGACTATATAGTTAGAAAGCTGGTAAGGAATAGTTATATCATATTTTATATCCACATGTTTCAAGGTACAAATCTTTTTTGTTCTTGCCTGTGACCCTCGTCTATTGTTGGTGAGAGTATAGATTGGTGTAACCTCTGTAGAGGACACTATGACGTATCTATCAGATTTTAAATGTATATTCCCTTTGACTTAGCAACTCTACTACATAGGTAAGCTCACACATCTACACACAGGTTTGTGATAGTATGATGTTGTCACTCAAGGTCCAAATAGGTAAAATACTAGAAACATACGATCTATTAATAAGTATCTGGTTATATAAAATAAGGTATGTAGACATGGAATATTACATAGTCATTAAAAAGTTGTTAGCTTCATGTTTCATGTGTTGGCATGGAAAGATCTCTAAGATGTATTTTCAGTGAAATAAGCAATATACAGAGCAGTAGGTGTACTGTGTACAGGACACTTGTGTTTTTACTTTTTTTACATTTGTAAAAAAAAAAAAAAGGTAGAAGTAAAATGTAGGAGAGTCTAAGGTAAGGAAGACCTTCATTTCACCTTTAAATATTTTGTACTGTTTAAGTTTTGTCAAAATCTATATCTGTTAATCTAATTTTTTAAATGAATTAAAATGTGTAGGGTCATTAAAAGCCTACCAGTAAGATATGTCCATATAGGGAATCCAAATGGTATTATGTGCATGAGTGTGTGTGATCACAGTAAGTGTATCTTAAGAATGTTAGAATTATATTCTCCATCAGTGACTTTCAACATGTGTTCTCATTCAGCAAATATTAATTGAGCATATACTATGTGCTTTTACTTAAAGTAAATTTTTAACTTGGGCCTGAGAATTTCTTTAGAACCAGAAGCTTTTAAAATTGGAAGGAATCTTGAAGATATCCTCATCTTTTAGGCAAGAGAAGGCAGGAAGTCAAAATGAACATGTCCAAGGTCTCACCCACTGTTACTGGCAGAGCCTCCAGGAGAACCCAGAATTCTCCATGCCAGACTACAATTCTTTCTGTGTGCCACCCTGAGTGATGTCAGAGGACAAAATTCACCTTGAATTTGACCTTGTCCTTTTCCTCCCACAAAAGTAAAGTCAATTCAGATCCCTTTCTGGAGATTTGTCTCCGCAAATATATAGCTTTAGAAAGATTGAATGGTAGCAAAAATACAGAATATTTACTAGTAAACATTCAGAGGAAACTGAAATGTTCTGAATTTTTATTTTTTCATTAAGAACATTTTAATTTACATGTCATGTAGTGTCCTCAAGATTCATGCTGTAAATTTGTAAATTTTGTTAGAACACAGTGTTAGTAACCTGTATTAAAGATGTGTTTAGTTATCATGGCTCAAGGAAGCATCATATTTTAAAAAATAGTTTTGTTGGATATATTTTCCTCTAAAATGAGGAAGGAACATATATACATAAAGAAAAGAAGCATTTCATCACTGGACACTATTTTTTGAAGTGTGTATTTTCATTCAGTCTGTGATATTAAGTCTTACATAACTAGATTATGAACTCTTTAGACACAAGATTGGCTGCCTATTTGGACCCTCACAATGCTTCGCTGACTCAGTATGGTATGCTTTTGAGGCATTTAATATATCTTTCATCAGCTATCAATCTGGGATTTTCTCCCAGATCCTTTAAATGCATCCAGAGAACCAGTGCCGTATTGAAACAAATGTAGTCACAGCCTTTCAATCTGGAAGATATCACATTTTTTTAAAAAAAAGATAAACAGATCGTACTATTGGTTTTGAGGGTACGTCATATTAATATCAGAATTGAGAGCACAGCATGTGATGTTTACAGTATTCTATAGTAATAATTTATCGAACTAGAGGACTGTAGGGGTTCCCAAAGAGTAGAATTCAGTGCATCTTCTTCAACTTCCTTGTCAGCATATTAGGCTAAAAATTAGCAGTAGTGCTTTTTTTCTTGAAAATTTGAGGAAAGCAAAGGCCAGGCTTGGTTAATCCCAAACCAAAGAACCCATATTTCTTAAATGTGGGCCAGTTATACAGCCCTAACCGTTTAAGTTTGGAACCAGCCTGTGTTTGATTTGCCTCATTTTCCTTCCTAAAGCTGCGAGAGAAATAATCTGGTTAGAAAAAGAAGAGCGAGCCAGACAGCACTACGAGAAGCACCTGGAAGAGCGAAAAAAGAAGTTAGAGGAGCAGAGGCTGAAGGAAGAACGGAGGAGGGCTGCCGTGGAGGAAAAGCGAAGGCAGAGACTAGAGGAGGACAAAGTAAGGTGCCGCTCTGGGAAATAGGTGGGAGGCTTGTCTATTTCAAAAAAAAATGCAGCAAACTTATTGCGAGACTTTCCAGGAAGGTGGCGTAAGCAGCTTTACAGATAATGGCGTTGTCAGGTAGAGAATGGTGCGATTGTTATTATTATTGCCACAGAAACTTTAAAAAGCCATTTATCTGGTCTAAGCCTATAACTTGTTTATGTTCATTTAATCTATATTGAAGTATCAAGACCACTCCAAGTAATTGGATTTCTGTAGAGTTTTACCATCGACAAACATTTTCACATAGATTGTCTCATTTAACCCTTATTCAACCCTTGAATCTTGGCAAAAATGGAAATTTAGACTCAAAATGGTCATACAACTCAATAAGTTGTGGGGTCAGGATTACTCACATCCTCAGATGCTGAATTCCATTTTTTTGAGTATGGTACCGCATGTTTTTAGCATCCGTTTAAGCTATCATGCTTGTGTAAATTGATAAAAGCATTACATTCCCAGTAGTAATAAAGGTCATTTTTTTTAGATACCTACTATATGCCAAAGGCTTTATCAATTGGGATATAATGATTTCAATAAGCCACCCAGATTAATATTATTCTCACCTTAAGGTGTAGAAGTTAGGAAAAAGATGAGGTCACGGGAAGTACTACCTACCTCTCACTCCACTCTGCTTAAAGTTAAGCCACAAACAACCAGGTTCAATCTAGACATCTGCTCCTCTATTCCGTTTAAGGAACGCCATGAAGCTGTTGTACGACGTACGATGGAAAGGAGCCAGAAGCCAAAACAGAAGCATAACCGGTGGTCATGGGGTGGCACTCTCCATGGGAGCCCCAGCATCCACAGTGCAGGTAAACAGGCAGTGACCACTTTCAAAAATCACTGTTTTTCCCTGAGACAGTAAAGTGCAGTCGCTTCTTTTTTCTAAGTCTTGTGTTTGCCAAACAAAAATCAAATTAAACTACAATTAAATGATGCTTCTTTTGTTTGAGGATAAGAGGGTGATGGAGGTAATAAGGTTCTCTCCTTTAACACAGGCTGCTTTCCTCATTTGTTACAATTCCTTGAAGAGAGAGAGATCTATGCAATGTTTCCAAATAAGCATGCTGGTTTCAACTCTACGTTATTTTAATTAATTTGCATAGGGTTTCAGGATTATCGAATAAGTTAACCAGTTTTCTTTTACTCAAGAAGAGTCATAGTAATATGGACTAATCACAATCAATATTCCGAGCTTATATGTTCTGACCCTAACGTGGATGCAACACTACTGCCCTGTAGGAGAAAGTTCAGGTGTCTGAAGCTAGAAATAGTAGTAGATGTCTAAGCTATTTCCTTGTTCTTAAATGGACATAAACTCCTGAAATTTGGAATTAGTGAAAGGCTTTATTTTTGTACTGTAAATTCAATACACCTTCAATTTTATATAATGTGTCAGTTCTTTTTCATTTGTGTGAGTCGAATAACCTTTTTTTTTATTGTTATTATTTACTTTGAAAAATCATTGTCTTACATTCTGTCCCCAGGTGGTTTTGTTGAATCATCATTCACCTTTCTCGATTTAGCAGGCCTGGACCACCACTTCACAACTTTTGGTGGTACTAGAAAATCTGGTACAGACCTCCTTGTGATTGCTGATTGCCTGACCTGTAGCTAGCACCTCAGACCTAGGGCCAGAGTTCATCAATAGTTGAACCATCACACCTTAGTCATAATGCTTGCTTAATGTCTTATTGCATAGACCTAGATCTGGGATATAGCACAGTGTTTCCTAAGTGTATATTATAATTCAGGTGACTTAAAGGTCTTGAAATAATCACATATAATGTGTTTACATTCTCCTTAAATGATCATTTTAGATCACACTTTTTAAAAAACGTTTCTCAGCTAATACATTACCTGCGATCGAAGTACATCCCGTTCAGTTCGCCTCCCCACCTCCACTTAGTCCTGCTGTTGCCACTTTTAGTTTTAATCTAAATACTATGCATTTTTATTTGTTAGTTTGCTACATTCTTTTTCATTCCTAACTGTATCTTCTATAACCCCTTCATTTAAAAAAATCTAAACTCTTATTACCACAACATACTTTCCTATGACAGTGAACCAAAATTGAAAGCCCTTTTTTTCTTTGCTCTTTACAACCAGTGGTATTTGGTGGAGCGCCTTTCACATCTGTGATCATAGGCTCATTTATGTATGATATTTCATTCTAGGGATAGTTTTACATGTTCCATGCAGAAGAGCTGACATGGTATATGTTTTTATAACTTTACTGGTTTTTCTTTTACTTGGTGTCATATATATGGCAGAAGTATATCCTGTTAACAGATTTTCAATATTTTTGAGGGGCAATAAAGTTACTTAGATTTCATTCTTGCTTTCACACGCAAAGTTCAGTATATGACCTTTATTACTGCCACCCAAAGCAAGAGAAACTCGTATTTGTAAGCCGTTGAGTAGAATCCATTTTTATAAGGGCTATGAATTAGAGGAAATTGCTGCTGTACTAGAACAGAGAAGTTTGGAAATAATGGGAATTTGCCAAAATTCTTAAAGGTCAAAAGGATCCGCTTTGATATTGAGAGCAGCAACCAAGTCTTACTCATTTTGAATATCTTACTATACAACAATACCTGACTCATGATAGGTACGCAGTCAGTGTTTGCTGACCAACAGATCCTAGAAATTAAATTTAATCTAGATTAAATCAATGTGTTTGCTCACACGTCAACTAACACTGATCTATAAAATTTTATACTTTTTAAACCAATTCTTCATAAATCCTTTTGTTAATTTGTGTTTTGTTCACTGAGAAAAAGAAATGATTAAACGTTGTCTAATTATATATTAAGTAATATAATAAATACATGTTATACCTCCAGAATTTTAACCATGCAGGATGGGCCTACATGTAGACAATTTTCTTCCCAACTAGAGCTTAAATTTAAAGCAATATTAGAAAATGAATTTTAAAAACTCACCTGGCAATGACTTCCATTATCCTCCCTTGTACCCTTGAACCTCACATTTAATCAAGATATTCCTTCCAATATTTTACCTTAAATCTTTTCTTTATGTTAGGATTGCCCTAAGGACCTATCAGTTAATTGTAAATTTGAGTCACAGGAATTACATTTGTTTTCTTTTTTTTTTTTTAATAATTGCTTCAACTATAAAATGATTCCCAATAGGAGATAGGAATATCAGATGTTGTCGAAGATTTGCTTATCCCCTGTACACTGTAGATAATGGCAAAAAACGGTTATTCTGGGGAAGTTTGCTACAAAATTTTTACTACCAAGGATAAACCAATGGGAATTGGGTTTTCAAGACCTCTCCCACAAGGAATATTTTGGTTTGTTTTCAGTTTTAGAAGTGAACAATAGAAAATAATACAAAGTAAAGCAAAACCCTTTAACTTTGTCTATTATATGTCAGAACACCTACTTGCCCCCTAGATAAATATAATGAGATTTTTTTACTTTTATTTTATGCAGTCCTATTCAAGGAATATGGTTTATGCTAATGGGTATTGTTTTTACTTGGTTTCAGTATATAGACAGCAAACTAACAGCCAATTTTTGCCTTTTAAATGGCTACTATTTCTCTTCTGACTTGAACTTTAAGAATTGCTCTAAAATTGCTTAACTGCAGGATGAACAGTATTTTTCATAAAGAAAAAGAATTCTGATTTTCTTTATATTGCTCTCAGTTTATTGGGCAACTTCGTAGGCTCTTTCTACATTTGTAAACCACACTAAACTCTGTCATGGAAACAGAAGTATGGTTATTAGTAGACTTTTAAAAAAGAAATTCCATAGTTACCACTTTCCACACCTAGAGCATGTCCTTTTCTTTCTTTCTTGTTAATCTATTTTTCTATAATGAACATTAATGCCCTGGATAAAATGACTCTACAAGCAGAGGTATCAACAAATGCGCAGAACCTGGTATTCTTTCTCTTCTAGTGTTTGCCTTCTGTTTTACCGGCACTGTTACTACCCCATTGTCCCAACTTTGGGAAATTATAATGCCACTCACTCTTAGGGTCCTTTCTTTGCTTCCCACTCTACCTCCGTTATATTAGTTGCTCTCCACTGGCTTTCATTCATTTATTGTATAACATATGCCTGAATTTCTCTGACTGACAAACTGGTGAGCAGAGTATTTGTTTTATCCTATTAAAAAAATGAATTTTATTTCTAGCCTTTAAGTTACCTTTAAAAATGTCCACTTAGAAAACTGTGCTATTATGAAAGATCTAGTAATAGAGCGGAAAGCATCCAGTCCTAGTTTTTCCTTCCATCAGCGAACTAGGAAATTGCAATCCTGCATGCTGGCTGTCAATTAGCATTATCTCCATTTGTTTTAGATCCAGACAGGCGGTCAGTTTCCACCATGAATCTTTCGAAACATGTTGATCCCGTCATTAGCAAGCGGCTCTCCTCTTCATCTGCAACTTTACTAAATTCTCCAGATAGAGGTACAGTCAAAAGGAAAACAAAAGTGTTCTGTTATTTACTTCATGCTTTTTTTTCTGGATGTTTACAGATAAAAATAAGCA